>NC_057698.1:1327455-1330766 GCF_014466175.1 Vespula pensylvanica | reverse complement strand
TCTCTCTCTCTCTCTCTCTCTCTCTCTCTCTCTCTCTCTCTCTCTCTTCTCTGTCCCTCCCTGTCTCGTTCTATCTCTCTCTTTCTCTCTCTCTTTCTCTCTCAGCAGCCCTCTTTCGTTCCTTCGGGGTTTGGCAAGGCGACAAACGTACGGCCAAGCTGGAAATAGCGGCTATGGTGTGGGGACTTTGGGTTATAGTTAGCTCCTCTTATAGTTAGCCGCTGACTAGCTCGCCGCAGAATGCGAAACGGGTCCCTTCTCTCTCTTCTCTTCTCTTCTCTTCTCTTTTCTTCTTTTCTCTTCTTCTCTCTTCAACGTTTCTCTCCGACTGCCTGTCTCTTTCTTTCTTATTCGGAGAGAATGCCTCCGAAAGAACCAGAGGACCGACGGAATTTCTTTATAAAAAAAAAACAGACAAAAAATCGAGCCATACGGAACAAGTATACTATGTATAAACTCATATATATACATATTTTTAACTACGTTTATACATACATATATATATATATTTTTTTTTTCGATGATATAACTGTATTTTATCGAATTATTTCGAATATATTGGATATATGTAATATAAATGTTATAGAGCGATTTTCTAGAATTCTGTAAGTGAGATCTTTTTGGATTTAAAATGTGTTTATTTTTTTATAATCATCATCATTATCATTATTATTATTATTATTATTATTATTATTATTATTATTATTATTATTAGTATTATTATTATATGCAATATTGTATAACATTTAAAATACATTTCATTGCTATTATTACAGGAAATATTATGTAAAATATTGATTATATATATCATTGTATATATTTCGTAAATTAAAAAATAAGTGAAATCTTTCATCGATAAATATAATTACTTAGACAGGTTCGTTAAAAACACCATAACGATATCCATTGAAGCATGACGTTAAAGAAGCAACACCTTAGCCGAGAAATAATTAATATCGTTATTTACGGATCATTAACAGTAAAATCATAGGACGGTAACGAACGTAGGGACAAATTGGAGACCGTTTGTACCCTCGATCCCTGCGGTGCAGTTCAAACAGGATTTGCATGTCGAACGAGTTTGAGACAGGCTGTTTGCGAAGAGGAAGCTTGCATTGCTAATCGTCAAGCCATTTTGCATAAAAACATTTTCTTATCTTCGACTTGCGAATGAGATGATCCATTTCTTTGATATACATATATAGGCCGTTCATTAAAACACACGTAACAGAACACGTATATATTCGTTTCTTCGTACGATCAACGCATTTAATGAATGATTTCTTTGTACTTTTATGTACGTCCAACTATCCTTGCAGAAGTGATTAAAATTGTAATTTGTATATGAAAATGCATCGAAGTTAATGACAATTATTTCAGACACGTTTTAAAATCAATTTTATTTCTTTTTTTCCTCTTTTATTTCTTTTTTTATTTTTTCCTTTCAAATATTCTCAATCTCGACATATTCTTATTTTTCTAATCTATACAATAACGTAGTAAGAACGAAATAATATCTTAAAAAAAAAGAAAAATAAGAAAGACAAAAAAACAATGACGATCTTGAAAAAAAAAATATATATTACTCAGAATATTATAAACTGTGGATCGAACCTGTGAACAATTTTCTTGACACACACACACACATATATATATATATATTAATCTCAATATTTAAACAAAAGAATTTTTTAGAAGCAATCGAGTAGCAACATTATTTGTCATACAACTGGTAGAACTTACCGATTACACGAGGAAGGTATCATTAAACGTACGTTCGGCCATAACACGCGTGTAATCAAGCCCGTGTACGAGGAAATAAGAACCCTTGATAGGCAAAACCATTAGAGTAAATAACCGGGTAGATAACAGATGTGAGCGACTAGTCTCCTAACACGCATATCCTTCGCTACACACTCGCTAAATGCGTCCGTTCGAGTTTACAAAACGTAGTATGGCCCAGCGAAAATTATAACAGGCAAGAAGGATATCGGATAAGAAACCGTAATAGCGTGTTAATTTGTTCGCTTTCTGACTAGAGAAACAGAGATAGAAAGAGAGAGAAAATTATCTATTCAATTCTCGGAAACACGGTAGATAATGATTGCGTATAGGGAGGACGTGTGTAGTTAAAAAAAATGAATTCGATCATAGCCAGAGATTAATATGAAAATATTGATACAAGAAGTGTTAGAGAAAATTATAATTATTCGTCGATTAATAATCTACCATTTCTTATCTCTTGTGATTTCTTTTTTACGTTGTTACATGTAATGAATTATTAATACAAAATAATTGGAAATAATGATACAGATGAAATTCATTAAAATATATCTGGGAGGTAAGTAAATTTTTTTTAAATTATTAAATAGAATTTTTTGGATAATCGAATAAAGTATCGTAAAATTTTTCTATATTAATGACTCATCGACAAAAATTTTATGCGATGTATCGAAAGGTGCTGATTTAACGACGTCTTCTTCCACGTTTCTCTCTCTCTCTCTCTCTCTCTCTCTCTCTCTAATGTCTCAAAGAAGAAGGGTCCTCCTCGGCTTATCATAATGCAGAACCGGCTACATCCGACTCCGCAACGCTCGTCTACGTGCATCGACGTCTAAACGAAAGCGATTAGAGTCCGCGTAACCTATGACATTAATCTCTTACATATACATATATATACACATATCCTATATATATATATAGATATGTATATGCGTATATATATATATACATTACCGTTATATAAAGAAAATAAACTAGAACGTATACAGAATCTGGACCAAAAAATTATCCCATCATCCGTAGAACACACGCACGTTCGTCGTCATTGTTTACTGACAATGAACAAGAAAAAGATGAAGAAGAAGAAGAAAAAGAAAAAGAAAAAGAAAAAGAAAAAGAAGAGGAAGCCTTGAAAAAGATAAGAGACGATTCATGTTAAAAGTACGAAAATGCACTTAGGCTTTCTTAACGACACACACGAATAACGCGAACAATAAAGTAGCCTAACGTACGTTCATTATAAACCAATAAGGTAATCGACGTGAGAGTAAAAAATGAAAATAGGAAAAAAAAAGGAAAATAAAGAAACGAAAAACAAGAAAGAAAGAAAGAAAAAAAAAAGGATGAAGAAAATTTATTTTATGAAAAGCAAAACGATCTAAGTATCTTTCAGACGTCATACATATCCCTCTCTCTCTCTCTCTCTCTCTCTCTCTCTGTCTCTCTCTCTCTCTCTCTTTCTTGCTTACCCTTTCATGTTCATTTTAAGATTTCGCTCACAAAAGCGAGGAGTTCCGAGGCTGCTGCTT
>NC_057698.1:1319955-1324955 GCF_014466175.1 Vespula pensylvanica | reverse complement strand
AAATCTTATCTAACGATACTTTTCTGAATCGTCGAACATTACAAGGATGTTCATCGTTCTTTCGATCTTTACTTTTTCTTTTATTTCTTTTTTTTTTCTTTGTTCCTCTGTTTTCTTTTCTGTTTTTCTATTCCAGTAGACTCGAGTAAGTACAATCGCAATCGCAAAACGGTCCAGAGGCTTGCAGGCAAAGAAGAGAAATACATAGAGAGAGAGAGAGAGAGAGAGAGAGAGAGAGAGAGAGAGAGAGAGAGAGAGAGAGAGAGAGAGAGAGAGAGAAATAGAGAAATAGAGAGAGAGAGAGAGAAAGAAAGAGAGAGAGAGGATTCTTAGCGAACATGACAGAAAACATAACTGCAATCCTGACGATGCGATAAATCACAGACAGCCGGGGGTATTTACGAGTTCTAAGCGTAACAGCGGATGTCGTGGCAAGAAAGGAGAAGAAGGAAAGGAGAACGGCCTGGGCTTATCGATCATACGCATAATACCAGATGAAGAGTAGAACGAGGACAAAGAGAGATCGAGAAAAGAATAAGAAATAAAAGAAGAAGATGAAGAAGAAGAAGAAGAAGAAGAAGAAGAGGAGGAGGAGGAGGAGGAGGATGAAGAAGAGAACAAAAGAAAAGTTGAGGAAGTATGACTTAGAGAAAACTCATAGTAAACTTTCGTTCGAGCTTATTCAATATTTTTTTCGAACTTTCTTTTTTATAATAACAATTACAAAACAAAAAGAAAGATGTTGCATATCAACTTGACCTACAACATCTACAATCTTCATTTACTTTCTAATACATGCAAGGATCATTCTAAACACGTCAAATGAATGGATATGTTACTTACTTTGCTCGACCGATTTTTCTTTCTAACGTAATTTATCCCAGAGTATGTATTCTTTTATCGTTATCGTTTAACGTTACGAATAGTTAATAACAAGAGGTATGAAGTTTTGTTTAGAAAATTCTTTTGTGAAAGCAATACATCGAAACAATGTTTTCTTTTTCTTTTTTTTTTTTTTTTAATCTTGTCAAGAAGAATATTTGATTGTCGAGGTTTGTTAGAAAAAAAAAAAAAAAAAAAAAAAAAACTGTTGAAACATTCAATCCTATGCCGAATAAAAATTCTATTCTAGATAAGAAATTCAATTCTAAATAAAAATCTCTTAATCAAATGTTATCCCTTTATTCTTCGTGATTTTTCTCTTCCACTTTATTCCCTTTTCCCCTTTATTTTATTTTATTTTATTTTATTTTTATTTTTGTTTTGTCTTTTTTTTTTTTATTCTTTTTTTTTCATTGCCCTCGATCACTGGAATTTCCAGCCGTCGAAGAAAATCAAGCTTCTCCCGAGGACCAGCCGAGCGAATCGAGCAAATCGAGCGACGCGATCGATATCGAGCGAGTCGGATCCGACGATCGTGAAACGCATTGGATCGCTTCGATCGCTTCGATCGCGCGACGACCGTGAATTTCACCGAGGCGACGCGCTAACATAAATCACGATCGTCTCTCGTCAGACTGAATTCCTATCCTCGAAATATGTAATTGTTTCACCTGTTGGCTTAAAAATTTCAAAGTATTTCTAAAAACAAAAAATACCATTTCATTTCTATATTTGTCAATTTCCAATCCATTTGTTTTTTTTCGATTCAAAGATTCAGAACATTTTAGATATTTAGTACATAATAAACTATAAGAATTTTCTATTTAAAATATTTTATTCCAAGATATTACACGGGTTTAAAAGTTTTTAGATATATTTCATATTTCAAATATTTATATAGAATACATTAAACGTTTAGACGTTCCAATTAAGTTTTCATTAAGAGAATGAATTTCTTCATTTAATAATGATCGACAACGGCTTATTAACAAACGTCGATCAAATCAGCACATGACCCTTTCGAATAAAAAACGAATAAAAAATCATAAGTCAATCCAACTGATAATAAGAATATTATGAACACCGTACTGCGACCAAGAAATTTTATCTCGGATACTTTCGAATATTCCTCGAACGTTTAATAAACTTTACTTTCGAAACCAAAAAAAAAAAAAAAAAGAAAAGAAAAGAAAAAAAGAAAACAGAAAAAAGAGAAACTGTCTTATCGGAGAATGCAAATGACGTTGTCCAAGCAGCATCCGACTACGGTCCATTGTCGAATGTTGCGTTGATAACATAAAGATACCTATAAATTTTTTCGTTCGACTTATTCGATAAAAAAATACTAATGAAATAAGTTCTCTTTCTCTCTCTCCCTCTTTCTCTCTTTATCGATGTGTATATTGAAAATTCTTTGAAAATTTAGTCGCCAGAACTGGAAGCGTGAAACGAATGGAAATTACTGAAGATAGGAGGCTGCTGATCGGAAATGGAAAGAAACGCCCACGTGACATGGTTAATGAATATGCTTAAGAATTACTGTTAGTAAGATAGAGAGAGAGAGAGAGAGAGAGAGAGAGAGAGAGAGAGAGAGAGAGAGAGAAGAAAAAGATAGTCTTATCTCGGACATATTCAAAGAAAAATGTGCGACGAAAGGGAGGAGTTTCCCAGGAAAACGCGAAAGCGTACCGAAACTCCACCTTGATTCTTACTTAGCAACGTAATCATAGTGTTTCGACTAGATACCAGAATTGATATTAAGAGTTAAAAGAGAAGTATGGAGAAACAGACAAAGAGAGAGCGAGACAGAGAGAGAAAGGAAGAAGCTAGTAGCATACACTGGACACTGTGAGAACGATATTTTCAAATAGGACAAACACCGATAGTCAAACGATTTCACTTGGTCGCGATAAAAATCTGTGCTTATGAGGTCGATTTCACATTCGTGAACATTATCGGAAAGGATGTATGGGAAAGTCATTTTTTAACGGATATCCGTGCCGAGTATCGAATAAATTTTCTACAACGTTTGTGACGTTCCCAAAATTTTCTTGAAAAAAAAAAAAAAAAAACGTGTTAAACGCATGAGACATTTCTTTGCGATATAATATCATAGAGGCTTAAAAGATTTTCCTCTTTACCTTATCTTCTTTTCCTTTTTATTTTTACAACATCGTACTCGCGAATCACGTATTCATTGGATCAACTTATTACGAAAAAAAAAGAAAGAAAGAGAAAAGAAAGAAAAGAGATGTTTATCCACAAAAGCACGCATATAATAAGAATTAATTTCAATCAGTATGAATTAATTATCGAATAAATGAAGGCAATAAATAATAGATAAGAGAAACGCGATAATGTCTAATAAAACAAATAACTATCTAGTAAATTGTAAAAATAGAGTGAAGGTTCAAAGCAATTACGGGTTAATTCGTTAATTAGCGCGCCATTAGCTTCCACTCGTTTTTCGAGACGGACCGTTTGCGTGAGCCACATAAACTTGGTAAATAGGAAAGAGAGAGATAGAGAGATAGAGAGAAAGAGATAGAGAGAGAAAGAGAAAGAGAGAGAGAGAGAGAGAGAGAGAAGAGAGTGGAAAGAGGACGGTTAGTATGCGTCTACCGTGCAAACAAGAGCCACATGCAGTTCTCCTGGTGCATCGCACCCAGTCGGCTTTGCACTGGCGAACGATAAAAATCTATCTACGCATCTGCGCCTCCTAGTTTTTCTCCTCGTTGCCCGTATCCTCCATCCGAATGGATGATGCAGCGCGTTCCGCGTGGTGTTGCACAAAGCCGACACAACCCGGTCTACCTTGATTCACCTGATTCTACTTTTCTGCAATTTTCCTTATCGACCTTCTCACTCTCTCTCTCTCTCTCTCTCTCTCTCTCTCTCTCTCTCTCTCTCTCTTTTCTCTCTTCCTCTCTTTCTCTCTTTCTCTTTTTTCTTTCTTTCGTAATACACACACTTTTGTGAACTAAAGCAAAATTCTATTTTTCGCTTCCTTTTTTTTCTAGCTTTCTCTTTCTCTTTCTCTCTTTCTCTGTTTTTTTTTTTTTTTTTTTTATTATATATAGAAATATCTTCGCATGTTTATACAGATCTCTCAGAAACATTTGAAAAACGTTCGGAAAATTTCAGACGTTTGTAATATTTTGTTTCTCTTCTTTCTTTTCTCTTTTGAGAAATATTCTAAACGTTTAAAAGAATTGTTTGAAACGTGTACGAAATGTTTGGGCTTTTGGGATATGTTTTTGAAACATTTTAAACATGTTTTGTCTTTTTTTAGGTCGATTAAGACCTAACGGAGAATTAAAAGATCGATTACAATTGTTTTTTCTTGAAAATAAAATCGTGTTAAGTGAGTTAGAAAATTACGTACGAGACGTAACTGTAATATTCTTTCCTTCTTTCTTTCTTTCTTTCTTTCTTTCTTTCTTTCTCTCTTTCTTTCTTTCGTTTTCTAATGTCGGAAGGATACGAAACGGAAGTATTACGTCGAAGAAACGGAGTTCGCGTGTCCATACGAGAAACTGCAGATGCATCGAAATAGATTGAATGAATTTTTCTATGGGCTCGATGTTACCAGTTGAAAGAACGTTACGTTGTACAAAGTGGAATCGCGAATTGCACTTGGAATGACACAACATCCGGTGGAAACTTTTTTACCTCCTTTTCTTACCAACACGCGAAGCATCTTCTATATGTAATTGTTACATCGAATGTAAGACCGATGCTAAACGAAATCGTTAACACGAATGAACGAGAGAAACGTGAGTTTCACTTTGATCATACAACATATTACGTATTATGTTTATATATATATATAATATATATATATATATATATATATATATATATTTTGCATATTATATTATTATTGTTGTTATTATATTTTTTATAACTTTATTTCTTATTATTTCCTTTGTAATCATAACCCTACAACTTTGTATCTATCGCCTTTCGCCAAGTTCATATAATACCATTTTTTCTATTCATATCACTACATATTCTCTAACGATATCTGTCAATCATCGTATACCATATCTATCTATCTATCTATCTATCTATTAATCTCGCTTACTTCTCGATAAAGACAAAGAGGATCTTAGAAA
>NC_057698.1:1306504-1319835 GCF_014466175.1 Vespula pensylvanica | reverse complement strand
AAAAAAAAAAAAAAAAAAAAAAAGAAGAAAGAAAAGAAAAAATAAAAAGAAAGAGAGAGAGAGAAAGAGAAAGAAACAAACAAGAGAAAAAAAAGGAAGAAAGAAAAAGGAAGAAAAATTGCGGCAATCTTGAAAAGAAGAATAAGAAGAAGAGGGAGAACTCGCGAAGCCGTCGGAGTGGCTTAGAAATTCGCATCGAGAGGCTCGTCACGTCTCTCCAAGAAGAGAGAGAGAGAGAGAGAGAGAGAGAGAGAGAGAGAGAGAGAGAGAGAGAGAGAAAGAGAGAGAGAAAGAGAGAAAGAAAGAAAAAGAAAGAGAGAAGAAAAGAGAAGAGAAATCTTCTCCTTCTTCTTCTTCTTCTTCTTCTTCCTACTTCTCATCCTCCTCCCCATAGACCTACCTACCGTTCTTCGTTCAACCGAGCGACGTCAAATCGCACGAAGGGTTTCCTCTCGACGTGTATGCATCGCGTTAGAATGGATTTCGTTTGTCCGTATACATACATATACATATATATACATACATATACATATATACATAACCTCTATCGTTGAATCGCATTCCAAAGGGCCACGGCATTTCCTGCACGCGTGTCCTCCAAGCAGCCTTGTCCCTTTCTTTTACTTTTTATTCCAACCGAAAAGACGCCTCCTACCCCTACCCTTATCCCTACTACCCCCTTCTCCCCTACTTCTCTTCTCATCCTCTTTCTCTTCATTCTCGAATGACGAGGTACTGGACTGTGCCGAGAGTAGTCCTACGATCCTTCACCCTTTCTTTCTCTCTTATACTCTTTTACTCTCTTACTCTCTTACTCTTTCTCTTTCGGTTTAACTTTAAAATCGACTCTCTCTCTCTCTCTCTCTCTCTCTCTCTCTCTCTCTCTCTCTCTTTCTCTTTCCTCTATCTTTCTTTCTCGTTATCTTCATTCCTCTCAATAAATATTGAAAAATTCACGATGGAATCTTGATTATCCTTAACATACTCCTCCCCCTTTTACAGTACTACCACCACGTGACTAATAAAAATCACGAGTTTACATATTATTTCCCGTTTTTTGGTCTGCTGTAGTAAAAAAAAAATAGTGAATAAAGAAGAAGAAGAGGAAGAAAAAGAAGAGAAGGAAGAAGAAGAAGAAGAAGAAGAAACGAAGAAATAAAAGTAATATCAGTAGATACGCCTGTAATTATACGTATCGCCGATACTTTTTTATACGCTTACGTTTATGTGTGTTCGTATCGTATTTGTGTTGTGTCGTTCGAGTTATTAATTAAGCGAGCTCGAAATTCGATTATCAGCATACTCGCTCGATTTATAACGCAAATATCGCTGTAATGACCTCCAAATTCTCTCTCTCTCTCTCTCTCTCTCCCTCTCTCTTACATGTTATTCACATACTCTTACGATACGAGAACGGGCTCCTCTTTTTCGAGAAATCGTTTTAATATGCCAATTACTAAATCTAATTACAAAGAAATATATTATGATCGTCGCGGCATATCGTTAATGACGGAAAAATTTTCTTTGTGGGACTTAAGAAATCGACGTTATTTCTTATCAAGCTAATAGTTCACCTTAAGAAAGAAACATAATTAATTAATTATTGTTCGGCATGAGAATTTATTTATCCTTCTTTTTTTTTTTTTTCATTACCATTAACTTCTAAATATAAATATATTATTGCATAAAACTGAATTATGTACACGTCTGTCGTGTACTATCAAATAATTTTTTTCACATTTCTCCGATTAAATCGAGCTTTCGAATTTAAGAAGAAAAAAAAAAAAAAAAAAAAAAAGAAAAAAAATTATTATAATCTTAAAAAAGATATACAGAATCATTTAACCATTATCATTTAACCATATTATTATATTATTCATTGTCGAATTTATATTAATATTCGATGAACGCGTCGACAAATGTATTTACGTTTTCTTTCGTTTAGTAATTTCATTGACACACAAAAAGCTAATGAAGAGGTAGATATACAAACACGAGGGGGTGCGTCCGTCCATTCGTGTCGAACGGAAAGGTGAATGAACGTGACACTAGAAAGACTGCGATAAACGGCGTTACGTTATTAAAACGACTCGAGTAAATTTCTCAAGGGCGTGCTTTGCGATGCAAGGGTCGAGGAGGGGGACGACAGAAAGAGTAAAAGAGAAAGAGAGAGCAAGAGAGACGGAGACGGAGACAGAGAGAGTAGGCAAGGCTACTTGGAGGACAAACGTGCCGGAAGTGGCGCGCCCTTAGGAATGCAACGAGTTATACGGAGTTTACACACCATGGAACGAACTTACAAATCGTAATCTGTAAAGAATAAAGAAAAAGAAAACGAAGGAAAGAGAAAGAAAGAAAGAGAATTCGATTCTAATGCATACGCTGATATGTCTACGTGCCTCGTTATTCTACGTTCCTTTATTTTCCGAGTTCGTGCATTCACGTAACGATCGTGAGTCGAGCATGAAAATGTCAGGGAAGAATACGTAATTAGTAAATACAATTAATCGATATTCGATAGAATCGAATTTCATCGAGAGATTCATTCGATAGTATTCATTTCTACATTATTTACTTTTTTTTCTTTCATCTTCTTTATTGAGAACGTGGATGCAGTTATTAAATACGCGATCGAACATGCGCAGATACGAATGTTGTAAAATCTAATTTTGTTTTCTTTTCTCTGAAATTCTCAACGCTCCGTTTAACGTTTCGTTCGTTGCGCCTCGTCAGATTTATAAAGTTAAAGATTCTAGTAAAAAAATTTGTCAATCAAGGTTTTTGTTCAATTCGGTATCATTTCCATGTACCTAAATAAAGTGTTTGTTATCTAAACAAAGCTATTTACATTTTATTGGTTAAAAGAGAGGATGAAAGAACAAAGAGGAAAAAAAGAAAAAATAAAGAAAAATGCATTCAAGTGATGTTAACGGGCATCTCGCAAGGAACGATCGTATTACCAACTGTGGACCTAACGAAAAATCCGTTCTCGGGTTTCTCAACACGACTGGATCCGTACTGGGACACTCGAGTAACGAGGACACGCTGACAAAATGAAGACACAAGGGGGAGTAAAAACGTTAACCGTGGTCCAGTGACACTCTCGAAAGAGAGAACTTGGACCGCCAGTTAACGGATAGTCTTTTTTGCTCGCTTCCACCAACACAACACCCTCCATCAGATTCGGCTACCGTCGGCAACCCGTTCTGGAAGTTGCATTCTCTCTCTTTCTCTCTGTCTCTTTCATTCTTTCATTCTTTATCTTCGAGAAACGTCGAATCGGTACGCGGAAAGAAGCATTTTTATCTCACGTTAACAACAGATTCCAATCTGACGTTATCTTCTTTCGAATCTTTCTATATACGCATATATATATATATATATATATATGTATGTATGTATGTACGTATATATGTATGTATGTATGACCTGTCGATCCAAATTTTAATCGTTAGTAAAAAAAATTTTTAATTAAAATATATCTATAGGAGTACAGTGTAAGTGTAGACAACTTCTTCATTGCAATCTGATCTAATCTTCTACATACCAAAAAAAGAATATTTAGAAAAGCGACTACTTGATATTTTCTTTCTTTTTTTTATACATCATTTCCCTTCTGTCGAAAAAAAGGATTTTTTTTATCGCCGAGAAAAGAAAAAACTATAATGATACAATGATCTAATCTTCTCAATCAATAAGAAAGTTAATTTATTCATTTTCTAATGAAATCACGCGTATACAGGATACAAAAACGGATAAGTAGATAGATCGCGATCTAGGAGAAAAAGTATTCGCATTAAGTTGAGTCAGACTCGCCGTATTCAACGTATCTACATAAATTAATTTTATGGAAAAGGTAAGTAAAAATCGATGCTTGTTAGAATCTAGAAAAAAAAGAGAGAGATTTCTCGAATTAGTCAGCAACCATAACGGAGTCGTACGATTTTTACGTATCGATAACGATAACAGGAACGAGAGAACCTATTGCGAACACGTTGTTCTTTGTTCGAGTTAGCAAAAGAACCCGAATGAGCTCGCTGTATGAACATGCATAGACACATATATACATACATACATACATTCACATACGTACGTACGTACGTACATAGATACATACATATATACATACAACACGTGTATGTACATACGTGCTCGATGAATCTTTCCAAGTAGTATTTACACGATCTTAGGGAGCAAGAATGAGAAACAGACAGAGATAGAGATATACATACATATATACATATATATAAATATATATATATATATATATAGAGAGAGAGAGAGAGAAATAGAGAGAGATAGAAGGAAGAGAAAGAGAGGATTATATAAACGAACGCTTGGAATCGCTTTTGAAAGAAGGGTAAAAAGAGAGAGAGAGAGAGAGAGAGACAGCGAGTGAATGCATAATGGTGAATCATATTTCGAGCAAAGAAATTAGATCATTAAGCCCAAGCCAGTACGACCTTGGCTCGCTCTCCGACGGACGGTAAGAAGCTAAGTGGCCCGTGAATAATTCTATTAAATCTCTCCCGCATTCGTTTCATCATGATCTCTCGACGGTGCAATTACATTAAATTACGCTTATTGGGATTCGATTTTAATTATCCGTAGCTGCATCGAATTCAGAAGAGAAAGAAAATGAAAGGGTTGCTTTTTTAATATTCCCTTTTAAGGGATCGACCAATAACAGTAGCATCGCTCCAATGGATAACTCTCGATATTTGTAATACCTTTAATTACATGCTTATAACGTATACCTACCCTTCCAGAGGTGTGTCATTATTCCTCAGAAATTTCGTCCTTCTCTTTTTAATCCTAACCTTTTCATATTTTCTTTTAAATGACTCGATTACATCGATCGGTGCATCATACGTATCTATGTATACTTTTTATCATAAATTTTCTAATGATTTTATAACGATTTTATTGTGTAATGATATTTTCCTTTTTCTCACTCTAGAATTATTATTGAGTTGCAATATAAAAATTATAGTTATAGATTCCATCTGTACTTACAAGTTATTACGATTAAAAATCTCGATATAAAACGATATCAAAGGCAATAATACATATTTTAATAACTATATTATTATTATATCTCACAAATGCAATCGTAAAACCTGCTATTATGAAATTATAGAAAATAAGAAAAAAGAAGAATGAAAAGTCTAGAAAAAGTAATAAAATAATAATTCAGTGAATTTAATGAAGGAAGCAAGGAAAGTTTTCTTTCTCTTTCGATGATGATACAAATGCATTTTCTATCGAACGGTGATTACCAATGTTCACTCCGAGATATTCGGTGTGATTATAGTGCAAGTAAGAAAGTACTTGCAAGCGATGAGATTTAGAACACATAAGGAGAGTGCGATCTTTGACGTGGCACAGCCGGATGAACGAATGCATAATGTTGAATTAAAGATATACGGACAGACACGAACACATGTACACGAACGTTGAAGAAACTGGATCATTAAAGTCGCTAGCAACCTTGGATTTCTTGCACTCATCTTTTCTATATGCAGCATCCGCTGGAATCAAGCTCTTACGAAATCATAGAACGAGGAAGAGGATCTTCAAATTGACCCGATGCGTTAGATTTTGTTGTAATAAATTTTCCGAACAAAAAATAACGAAGAAGTATGATTAAAAAAAAAAATATATATATATATATATGAATTTTTTTTAACAACTTCTTTATACGTATTCTAACATATTCTAATCTTCGAGATAATTAAAAGATTATCGTAACATACGATTACAAAAAACGTATTATAACAATAGAAATGATCAAAAATTAAAAAGAAGAGTTAAAACAAAAAGCAAAAAAAACAGGAAGATGATTTAAAAAAAGAAATACCTAACGAATTATTCTAATTCGATAGATTTCGTAAATGTTGTTGAAGTGAGTGAAAAGGTAGAAAAAAAAAAGAGAAAGAAAAAGAAAAAGAAGAAACAAAAAAAAAAAAAAGAAAAAAGGATAGAAACCGTTTCATCAGATTCGAATACTCGTCAGTTAAGCTCTCACTGTCTTTCTTTCGTTTCATTTCATTTCCAGCGGTATCTCGGAGCACCGCTGGTGGTGAACCATCTAAGCCTATCCTAGTTTTTGCTTAGCCAGACCAGATCAGAGCAAAGCTGCTACTGTTGCTTGCTGTTACGAACCATCTATGGCTTGGAGCTTCTTTCTACCTTATACGATTATTTCACCTCGCTCCCTCGCCTAGTAAATGTTCAACCATTTTCGAATCGAAATATACGAAGAAGGTAAAAAACGAAGGAGACTAAAGATAAACGAATTTAACACTTGTTCTAGTAACTTTCTGGTTATTTTCGAATTGCATTTATACAGATATAAGAAATTTGATCCGAGATTATAAATGAAAGATCGATGGATTATATGATCAAGTAGATAATACCACAAAAAATGTATATATATATATATAAAATATGTAAAAATAATATTACAACTTGTAATAATGCGACTCAAATATAAAAATATTCGGACCCTATTTTATATTAAATAACACGGTATATTAACAATCTATATTCACATATTTGCAATAACTTTGCAAAACTAATCCAGAAAAATATATTATTATACTATAATACGTATTATATCATACACTATTTATTTTCATTTTATACTTACTACTTATTTTCCCTATCGAATTAAAAACAGATCGGATTAACAAAATACGACAAGATGAAATAAAAATATTCGAAAATTTATCTTCCCCGTTTGAAATATTCAATGGGTCGGAAAATTATCTTGAAACGTAGGACTATAGTGTCTCGTATGTCCTGAATAAAATTAAAACAAAAGAAAAAAATATATATATATATATTATATACGAGAACGCACGAGCTATAGAGAATGAAACGACAAAGAAAAAGGGAAAAGAGAAAGAGAAAAAAAATTAATAAAAAAGAGAGATATATGTAGAACGAGTGAGAAAGACAAGGAAGAAGAACGTTTTATGTAATTTGGTCCTGTTTAACGTTGCCCTTATGCTGTGCAACATTCGATACTTCTTCGATGAGGCTATGTACCACGTGGACAACGTAAGATAACACCTCTATACCAGGCAAATAAAATACTCAGGTAACTAAACGTATATATATATATATATATATATATATATATATATATATACATACATACATACATAGATACACATATATATATATATATGTGTGTGTAAGTTAGAAAGATCGATTTCCTTCAAACAAAACATCGATTCTCCTTCGAATAGCTATTATCTTGATAAAAGGATCTTTCTCTCTCGAAGTTACAATCAATGCCAACTTGCTATGGAGACTTTCCCAGTGTGGTTCATGTACGCGGAACGATCTGGCTAACGCTTACAATGCTCTTTTGTGCTAGCTACGATATAATTACGCGTTAGTGATTTTTATGAGATTTGGACAATAAGATCGTACTGCCTCTCGTGTTTTCTTTTTCTATTCAATAAGATAAAAATATGTACATATATATATATATATATATAGATATATAGGAAGACAGAGAAAGAGAGATACAAAATTCCTTACAATTAACTAATTTGTAAAAAATCAATTGATTAGATTTTAGATCTAAATAATAATAATACAAATATAATGAATATATAAATGAATACAAATTACACAAACGATAACAGATATATAATAAATATATAAACGCAAATCACTACTATCGATTCATTATTAATAATATCAATCAATTTCAATTATCTATTGATACATCTGTACGATCCTTCGGGAATATTAGTCGATTATTTAAAAAAAGAAAAACGTAATTAATTTCATGATTGTCCGAAGGATCGTTTGAAGGAAAATTTTCTAATCAACAAAAGTGAATTCGCCGGGAGCAGCGCACGTCTCGTACTTCAACATTCCGCGGTTTGTTCTCCGGTAACTCCCACTATCTTTATCTTTATCTCTTTCTCTTTCTTTCTCTCTCTCTCTCTCTCTCTCTCTCTCTCTTTCCGCTTGAATGAGAAAAGATGACTCGAATGCCCCGTGGCACGTTCTGTCCGCCCGCATAAAAAGCTTCATTGCGCATACGCACACCGGAAATCCCCTCCGGACTGCCACGATCCATCCCTTTACGGAAGTGCACCTCGTGGAATGCGAACGTGCCACTATAGTATTTCCTCGTCGTTTCGAGGAAATTTAATCGATACTCTGAACCCTTACGAAAGATCCTTCCTTTTTCATTTATCTCTTTTTTCACGTATTGATCGATCGATGATCCTTCGAAGAAGATAACAGAGTGACTCATACGAATCCTATAGCTCGTACGAGCTCGTAAAGCTTATAGAGAAATGAGTAGATAATTGTAAAATAATGCATAAATGAAAAAGAAAATTTTTTATTATATAAAGAGAGAGAGAGAGAGAGAGAGAGAGAGAGAGAGAGAGAGAGAGAATGTTTTTTCTACTATAGAAAAGAATATAACTGAATATATATGTATGTATTCACGCGTTAGAAATCTTTGACGAAGATAATAATGTTACTAGTCCTACATAAATGAAAGCAATACAAAATTATTCTTCCATTAAAATATAAAGTGTCATGAAAGGAAAGAGAAAGAAAAAAAAAAAGAAATAGCAGGAAATTAAAATGAACTAACCCCCCGTAGATCTTTCACAAAGTACTATCGTTAATATCCGATCAAAGAGATACTACTAATGTTC
Source organism: Vespula pensylvanica (assembly GCF_014466175.1). Lineage (NCBI taxonomy): Eukaryota > Metazoa > Arthropoda > Insecta > Hymenoptera > Vespidae > Vespula > Vespula pensylvanica. The sequence goes on along the minus strand of NC_057698.1, from coordinate 1,311,136 downwards.
ACCGAATGCAAATTGAAGCCGTCTGGGAAGTGACAGCGAGTCGCGCTAATTAATCTCTTAATTGAATTAATTCTCGACGAGAACGAGAGCCGATCGATCGATCGTTCGGAACAAAGTGCGAGGATCAAAGGTCTTCTTCCGATACTCCGTTACGTAGTTAATTCGTGAGAGAAGAATAAGAAAAAAAGAAGAAGAAAGAAGAAAGAAGAAAGAAACAAAGAAAGAAAGAAAGAAAGAAAGAAAGAAAAGAAAAGAGAAAAAACGAAAGAGATAGAGAGAGAGAGAGAGAGAGAGCCACGTGGAAAGGCTGGCCCGTTGCACCTGCGCCAGGACTCTCGTAGTATTGTTTTAGGGTCAGGTAGATGGTCTTTAATAGCCTCTGGACACGCTTCGTGCCTCTTCGAATGTTCACTGAACCGAGTAGCTCCTCTTAAAATCAAAGGAGTTTCTTTTCTTTATCGTTTCTTCTTCTATATCAAACCATCTCTCTGAAGAAGCTTTTAAACGTTAATCTATATACATACGTGTGTGTGTGTGTGTGTGTGTGTGTGTATGCTATCATATATATTTCAAATAAGATAAAAATTAGGTACTCTATACATAATTATTGTATATTGACAAAATTGTAGAGATTTTCAAGAGATATATTTTTATATATTCTAATTCAAAATTATATAAATTTATGACTGTGTATACGCGCGCGCGTGTGTGTGTGTGTGTAAAAAGAGAGAGAAAGAATGCGATAGCTACTGGAGAATAGTATATTTCAAATGACTTTGAAATTACGTACTATAAGTGAAATTATTGTATATAGAAAAATTCCTTTAATGTTGACATTTTTATATATTAAAATTCATGATTATATCAAACTGCATACATAGATATGTGTATACATATATCAAGGCTGTGATAATAACAAAAGGATCTCAGGAAGGAACTCACAGGAAAGCGTCGATCAAATCGATTAGCGTGCTTCTCGCTTACCACGATGCAATTACCCATCCGAAGTGCAATTACACGTTAACCGGCTTAGGAAGTTATACATTTGTCTTTATAGCGAGAGGAAACTAACTAACTGCGTACGTGAGTCCTTATAAATCCGTTATCTCGATAAGGAAAAGGGAGAAAATTTCTAATCACTCTAAACACGCTCGTCGTTATTTATTACGATTAAATGTATCTTATTTAAAAATTATAACATATTAATGCTCGATGTACTCGTAATTTAATAAATCTATGTAAGACATGTAACACGTCTATGAAATAATTTAAATTTGCATTAAAAATATTCCATTTTAATTATTTAACATTTCATTCAATACGTTATATCTTTAATTCGTATAATCCTATAGACGATAGAATATATCTTTTATCTAAAAATGTTTGAAGGAACGAAAAAGAAATAAAAATATCAATGTGAATTAAAGAGTTCACAAAAAAAAAAAAAAAAAAAAAAAAAAAAAAAAAAAAGAAAACAGAAATAGGGAAATTTCATTGACTCGAACTTAATCGATTTTTCTATCCCTCCTTCTTTATTTCTTTCGTTCGAGTTGACGTTCGAGTAAATATTAACACAGATATGATCGTTCAACCAAGGAGACACGTAAATGAGATGATAAATGAAACTAAATAGCGATCTAAGAAGAAAGGAAAGAAGGGAGGAGTCAGACTCGATCGCGTCGTCACGACTTCTCCATTAATTTTCACTACGAAATCGATACGAGAGATCTGTCTAATTAAATTACACCCGTTCAACGATTCCCGACTAGATTGTTTCTAACGAGTTCTCTTCCTTATAGACTCGACGAATCGAAGAACGAAGACGTACAATTATCATAAACAATTTCGAAGCAATGTTTCATGCAAAAAAAAAAAAAAGAAAAAAAAAAAAGAAAAGAAAAGAGAACTATTCTAACTAATCAATGCAATAAATGGTTTTGCATCGCGGAGCTTTTCAACTAAAGTTATTTACGATCATAAGAAATAGTATTTAAATAAACGAAATAGATGCAACATTATCATAAACATTTTCAATAATGATACAGACAAAATTTATGCAAGCAAGAAGTTATTCCCATCAACTAATGCGAACGACTTAATACTGGGGACTTTCGATGTTATAGTAAAACTATATTAAAATCCGCAAAGACATAACATTATCATAGACATTTTCACTAACGAGTTAAACAAACTATACATACATATATATATATATATATATATATATATATATATATAAAGAAAAAAAGGAAAAAAAAATGGAAAAGAGAAAACGATTCTCACCGAACTAATGAGAATTGTTTTGAATAGGAGCTTTTCAAGATATAAATCGATTTATGGTTATAGGAAAACGAGTTCAAACATGGCACGTCGTTGATACTTCCGGTGTTTAAAAGGCACGACTTTAAATTCAAGATCGTAACCGCATCGTGCTACCGATATCAGTTCCTCTTCTTTCTCATGTTCTTAGTGTTTCTTGTCGGTGCGTTGAAGTTATTGCCGTAACGACAACGTGAATATCGGCGGGGACTTTAATGCCACGGGTGTCGGAATGTCGTGTCGCTGGGACAACTAGTTTACCTCCTCTTTTACTCGGCTACTGCTAGTTACGATACGCAGTAGTCCCTCTGTGTATATATATAAATATAAATATAAATATATATATATATATAAAATATACGTCTGTATGTATGTATGTACATACGTACGTATGTATGTATTTATGTACGTATGTATGTAGAGAAGAGCCTGCTGAACGACCGAACGAAAGAATAAAAAGAACGAAGCTGAGAAAAAAGAAGACGAAGAAATCGGTTCAACGGGCAGAAGAGAAGAAGGAAGAAGAAGAAGAAGCAGCAATGAGAAAGCAATGAGTATCTTCTCGATCCTAAGAGGACGATCATCCGTTGGATTAATGCACCAAGGAAAGAAGTAATCGTAAGATAAGTGCCTCATGGAAATCTGGAATAATCGACCTCACCGAGCAGGATTCGAAGAATTTTTTTTTATTAGAACCTCTCGATTCAATACTTCCTGTTAGTACGTAGTATTTTATTTCTTAAATATCTTTTTTGTTCTTTTCAAATGATATAGATTATTTATTAGATAGCGTTTGACGAATAGCGCTTAAAAGATATATTCGTTTGTGTTATTTTTCGAACGCTATAATATCTGTCATAATTAAACTATGTAATTGAAATAATTGTGTAAATTATTTGTAAAACATATACTTCGAATAAATTCGCTAAAATTGATCTTCATATAAATAGAAAATTTGTTCGAAAGATTTAAAAAGAAAAAGGAAAAAAAAAGAAAGAAAAGAAAAAGAAGAAGAAAAAATAGTTTCTCTAACTCGAGAACGGCTGTCCATAATATGAAGAAAAAATGCAAAGCGAGGGAATATAATGGACGATAAATGCATTCGATAAGTGCATCGATCGGTCAAACTACTTCGCGTGTCGCTCAATGACTTTCACCCTGGCATTAAGTAAGCGTCGTATTATTCGAGAGATGCATGATTCGAGAATCACGTCACCTACCGATTTTTCTTCGTCACGCCTCGCTCGTTTCCAGATTCTAATTCCTTTCGATTAGAGAATGCTACTATTTCTTATACTTGATACATATAATACCGATAAATATAATACATTCAGAATAAATTATGTAAATATTCCATTTAAAATAGATACGTCGTTATTGACTATTACGAATTTTCATTCTAATATGATATCTTTGAATTAAAATAAATAACATTTTATCAACTAAATCAAGATTATGACAATATAAAAAAAGAAACACTATAAAATCATTTCAAATGTTCATGATACTAACAAAAAAAGAAAAAAATGAAACAGTTTGAAAGGAATGATTAGAAAAAAAAATGTTATACAGATCATTGCTAATGTTAATGACATTAATATTTGAATGGAGAAACGACCGAACGATAATCTCGAAGAATAAACGCAATAGAGATATTTATTGGCACATGGATGTCGCCTCCGCGCAATCGATTTGCATTTCGAGCCATGTATATACACACATAAGCGTATCTCGTCGTGGGTGTCGACCACGACCGGAAAGGATGGTTAAAAGATCTCCGAGATGCCGCGTTTTATACTCGAGAAGGCCATTGGCACACCGTATAGGTCGATATCAACGTGCCAGATATAACTCCTCACCGGAAATGATATAATAAAAATCATCAAACTAAATTTTCTCGCTAATTAACGTTAATGAACACATTTTTATCTTCCTTCGTACGTATACATATATAAAAATTTGCAACACATCCGAATGTCAATCGTAGAAAAGACATAAAAGATTTTTACGATTTACAACGAAAGCAACATACTAATTAACGTTTACCTAATCGTTCGAAATATTATTTGCGATTATTTCTCAAATGAATTTCAATAATATTGGAAAGATGATTTTTCTTAAAAAAAAAAAAAAAAAAAAAAAAAAACAGAAAAAACTACAAAAATATATTAATTGATATGAAGGGAATCGTTTCGTTTTGAATTTTTAATAAAAAAAATTATGGATAATTATAACTAAAAAAAAAAAAGAAAAAAAAACCATAGAAAGAGAATGTGAGGCAAATTGTTTCTTCTAAAAAAATTAGCAACACAA
>NC_057698.1:1286111-1306404 GCF_014466175.1 Vespula pensylvanica | reverse complement strand
GAGAGAGAGAGAGAGAAAGAGAAATAAAACGCATAAAACGAAGAAAATGTGTCGCACAAAAGGAGGCAGAGGAGGTCAAGCGGGGTCAACCGATGTGATTTGGTTTATGGCGCGAGCTCGCCTCTTCTCCTGCATTATTGTATTTTCGTCGATGATTTACGATAGGAACGACCGCGTTTCTCCCTTCCTTCATACTATACTTCTCTCTCTCTCTCTCTCTCTCTCTCTCTCTCTTTCTCTCTCTTTCTCTCTGTCTGTCTGTCTGTCCGTCCTTCTCTCTCTTTCTCGTTTACTTCATTTTTCTCATCGGACACCACAGGCGGCCTTCGACTACTCCGAATTCGAACGAGCTGATTTTTATTTACTTCCTGATAGCGCTCGCAAAAAACGGACCCTTCTATCTTGCATTTTATTGTCCCATAAGAGAAAGAGAGGTACGGAAATATTCTTTTAAATATCTACAACGTTCGTCATCATTGGTGAATGATGAACGATTAAAAATATTGACAATTTATTGAAACTTGTCATCGTCAAAATTTTTGCATTGATTATACCTATAGAAAAGAAAAAGGAAAACAAATGTTGATAATCGATAAGATGGGGAAGATAATTTTTCTGAACGTCTTCCGTATTTATTATCTTAAAAATTAAAAGTTTCTACAAAGGAGCAATCCAAACATTTACACAAAAAGAAAAGTTATAAAAGAAATAAAAAAAAAAAAAAAAAGAAAAAAGAATAGATAATAAAAATCTTCACTCTGATCGAATATTTTTATATGATTCCATTCCTTATAATAAAAAGTGCTTCCTCTCTTTTTCTCTCTCTCTCTCTCCCCCTCTCGTTAATGCCATCGATAACATACGTATGTACATACATAGATAGGAGCAACGTCCCAAGCAAAGAAAGATCTTTCGCGTACGCGAGGTAGCACCTTCGCTTAACGTGGAAACGCGTAAAGTCCTTGGAAATCCATGTTGCTCGGAGTATACGTAGGACTAAGCCGATAATTTACGATCGACCAGAGAGGAGAACTAATTTTATATCGAGAAGTCGATCGTGAAGATTCGCATAGATTTTATCCCATCCTTTTTACACGGACATATGCACGTACATATACGTATATACACGTACATAGAAAAATAAAGAGAGACGGATAGACAGACAGAGAAAGAGATAGAGAAAAAGAGAGAAAGAGAGAGAGACAGATATATACATACATACATACATACGTACGTACATACATATATATATGTATGTATATATATATATAAAGAGAAAGAGAGACAGATAGAGAGATAGAGAGAAAGAGAGAGAGAGAGAGAGAGAGAGAGAGAATTACATATACACAGAATACATATACCTATAAAGACACACGCATATCCACCTAAGTAAGTACGTGCGCGTAAGTTAAAAGAGGAAGAGGGTGGTGCACAGGAGCGTATCGAGAAACGTATAAAAAAGCTTGCTTGTCTCGTCCGGATTAAAGCAGCGTGGCATCGCTCATCGACGACTTATATCGTTATTCATATATTTAGAAGAACTCTCGGAGAGAACTCTCGTCGAGCAGGTTTTCTCGCTTTCTTGCTATCCTCTCCCTTGCTTTTCTCATTGCTTATCTCGAGGAGTGCACCGACAGAGCTGAGAAGTTCCTTTTAAAAGTTCATTCAACGTGCTACGAGTTATAGTAAGCAACTATAGTAGAAATGGATGAGAGGACGAGAGTTGTGTGGTGATAGAGAGAAGAGGCAGGCGTGGTGAGGAAGGGGATGGATAGGGGGAACGTGGCGGGATGAAAGGTGGATGCGATTCATTTTAAAATGAAAAATTAATCTATATTTAAACGCTCCAATTAATTACTAGCAATGAAACTCCAACTCCAACAGGAGGACAGCTTAGATTCAGTGCAGTTATTGTAAGTGTATGTGCGTGTGAGTGTGTGTGTGTGTGTGTGTTGTATGACTGCAGAAACTCGAGGAACCTGAAGAACTCACGAGAAACTCTCGACTCGAGTTCTCTCTCGTAAGAAGTAAAACTTCTCGACTTCTACTACTCGTTTGCTTTTTATAAAGCGTTACGAAGAAAAAACATGGACGGACGACGAAACGGGAACGTTAGTTTTCTTCTTTGCTGCTAGAGATATTTTAATCGTTTCTATAAATATCTTTTAATCTTTTCCGATCGAAAATAATAACGGCATAAGATGTTCTGATAACGTCTTACGATATTATTTATATATGTAATTATAGATGTAATGGTAAACGTCATTGGAAATTGATTATTTCTAAAAGAACAATTGCAAAATTTGCTCTCATTTCGCAAATCATTCGAGTAAACAGTAAATACCGAGGTCGTTGACTCTCGAGATGCATGTCAGTGCGTATAAATGACATTATCTTATCTTCTTTCCCGCGTCCGTGCATTTATATGCCCTATAATAAAACGATTTATATTCCTTGGTAGGCGTAAGAGTTGGAAAATCTTACCTACCTAAAATTTTGCCTACCTTCGAGAGAGTTCTCGATGAGGGGCCGAAAAAAATTAAACAAAGACAGAAAGAGACAGAGAGAGAGAGAGAGAGAGGGAGAGAGAGAGAGAGAGAGAAGATAATTTCAAAAAAAAAGAAAGAAAAAAAATTCATTTAAATGAATTTTAATAAATTCTAATACGGAAAAGAAATTAAAAAAATTAGAAAACAGAAAGAGAGAGATATAAAATAAAAAATAAAATATGCAATACGCACAGACTCGTAATAGTATTAATATGAATTACTATATAATATATATTAGTGGTATCAATAATGGAACATTAAGAATATTATTAGAAAGAAAGTTATTAAATAAATTGAAATTGACAGTAAAGATAAATTAATTAATCAATGTAGACAGAACATTACGGTTATTAAGTAATACTATACCATGAATGAGGATTGATAATAGAATATTAGAATATCATTAGAAAAATAAAGACAAGAAATAGATACATAGATACTAAGTAGACAGATATTGACACAAGATATAGATTAGATAGCTAGAGTAGATAGGTACAGAAAATTATAGACATAGAGACAGCGTTATCTCTTTTACTGTAAACAGTTATAGAGATAAGGTTACAAAAAGAAATAGAGCGAGAAAAAGCTCTAGAAAAGGGGAAAAAAACAATACTCTTTTCTCTCACGAAAAAGGAAACGTCAACTTGGTTGAAACTTTCATTACTCCGATCACACTTTTCATATCGTTTTAACGACTTTTAGAAAAGTTCAACCTTTTAATCGTTTTTCATAAAAACTTTCAACATTTTATCATGAAAGATATAAATGAACGAAGTTAAAACGAATTTCTAACTATTCGTAAAAGAAAAGAAAAATTAAGATAACTTACAAACGAGAATGATAAAAATGTCAACTTTTGCATCTAAACGAATCTAAATACTAAACGATACATAAAATGAACGAACCTAAACGTTTAATATATGTACATAGTTAATAAAAATATTATAGTAAATATAATATCAATGAGATTATATATTCAGAATAAAGTATCCACTTATATAAACCATTTTAGGTTTATAGATCCATTAAAATGAACAACTATAAATATCCAGTTTCAAGAATTAGATGTCAGGATAGAAAAAAGGATGATGCACCGATACAAGAAAAAATTGTCGATAAATAAATTGTACTTTTATGATTTTTTTCTTTCTTTTCTTTTTTTCGTTGAAAAGCAAAGCAACTACAAATGGAAACACGTGAGCTTCCATCGAAAACGTTACTATATTTTTAATCTGGTGAGTTCTCTTTTAAAAAAAGATTCGCTATACATACACGCACACACAAACACACACAAATATATATATATATATATATATATATATATATATATCTTTCTCTCTTTTTCACAAATACGAGACAAGTAAAAGCGAATCGACCGCTTTAAAGTTTGCTTACTCTCACGATTCGCGTCTAAAGTTGCGTCGTCTGAGAGAAGAACGAGTGAGAGAGGCAGACAGACAGATAGAAAGAGAGAGAGAGAGATTTTTCGTTTCTGTACTTAGCTTACCACTACCGTCACACCACATTGTGTCGTCTTTTGACAAAAACCGTGGGTGTTGGTGAAAATCCGAGTGGAATGACACTGCTAGAAAATCCAATAAGCGTAGTCTAATTCGCTTGCGCAGACCGATTCAAACCGTCTGAATAACGAATATTTCAACGACGAAACGAAATGTCTCTAATGTAGAACGTAACTAGACATATAAATTTCTAACACTAAGAAGAGAAATCATACGTATTAATAATAATACGATTTCATTTTGATAAGGTTTCGATCGTAAATATATAATTACGGGGATTAAAATCACTTCTTTGTCTAGACTTGTATCTAATAAAAAAAAGTGTTTGTAAAAGTATTTTATTTAATCTAATAAAAAGAAAACGTTCGATAGAAATTACTTGGACATTTCCAAAAATTACAAAAAATAACAATAATAATAATAATAATTATTATTATTATTGTCTAAAATTCCTAATCTTTTTATACTCAATCGTAAATAATAAATAATAAAAAGAATGTAATTTGTCGGATATATTAATGATGGTTTTTTTTTTTTAGCAATTCTATTACTTCATTAAAGAAAAAATGAAAGCGATGAATTGAAATATACTCTATATAGCTATCTATTTATCTATGTACATATGTATACTGAATATGAAAGCTTAGGAAACTCCACGCACGAGCGATCAAGAACGATCGCACGCGACCTTATCACGCGTGAGCGTCTTATTGTCGCGTGCGCATTTATTGTCTCTCTCTTTCTTTCTCTTTCTCTCTTGCTCTTATATATTACAGCTCGTAAACAGCATTGGTTATATGGGACATACGACGGATCATTCTTTGGCTTCATTTTTCTAATCGATTTTAAAGGTGAAGGCGAAGGACTCGCATACGCTCCTAGCCTTTCAAATCATCATAAAAGCGCTCTATACGTTCGAAATACAACACTAAGATCAATGACAGAAATCTCGAAAATTTGTCGATCGAATAAATCGTTCGATAAGTTTAACTAATTTCATTCTTTTTTCTTCTTACGTACAAACATAAAAGTTGCGTCTTTTCTTTTTATATCTTTCTTTTTATAAGTATTATTTATATCAGAAGTTATACAATAAATATGATTGGAATTTTTTAAATAAAAATTATGGTAAATAATAATTATACTAATTTGAATGTTTTAATGAATTAATATATAGTAATGAAGAATTGTAAATATTCATTATGAAGATTTTATCTTTGTTCTTTAAAAAATATGTGCTATATGCATGATTCTGATCAATCTCCATCCCTGTGTCTAACGCAAAAGGAAGATGAAATCGCACGCGTTTGATTCAGGTCAGTAATCACAGCATGACCCTTTTGACACGCTCGTTAAATCCAAACGTTTAAAGGAAGTCAGAGGATTCTGAAATTCGGTGAGATACTCGTAGATATACTTAGTAACGGTAACTCTCTCTCTCTCTCTCTTTCTCTCTATCTATCTTTCTGTCTCTCTCTCTTTATCTTTCCCTCTCTCTGTCTTTCTCTCTATGGAGACACTTGATGTGTGTGTGTGTGTATGTAGTAAGATAAGTACAAAATATCTCTGTCTCTCTTCTTCTTCTCCCTCTTCTTTTTCTTCTAGCAATTTTATTCGAGACTGGAAAATAATTGTCGTCGTTATTGCATACATGCTCGTTGAGAAGAAAAAGTAGATACAAAACGTGTTGATAATCTTCGTCACACACGCATGTCGGAGTTCATTAGATTAAGTTGCATTTAAGATAAGTGAGAATTAGAAAAATATAAATTTCGTAATATCTGCAATTGACGTTTCGTTATAAATAAATATTTAATGTTGATATAATGAATCTTGAATGAATATTTACTCTAAGGAAGATAAGAGAAAGGAAGTGCGAAACTCCGTAGAAAATGTTTAGATGCAATAAAGTGTATATCAGTACGAAATAAAGCACGTATCGTCGTTCATCGTTTGCATCTAACAAGACGATCCTTTTAAACAATAAATAAATTCTTTTCATTTTAAATCAAATAATAATCGTAAACGTTTTAAATTGCAATTGTTTTCCTTATTGATCGCTGAAATGAACGATCATATATCATCATAAAATTGCACCCATTATTTCAGTACATCGAATATCGTGACAACTACATAGACATGTAACACATACATACAGACATACACGTACACAAAGCCTATGTTGACATTACTTTTTCTTTTTCATTCTCGATGCACCGGATGCAACGACATGGAAAAGAAGGAAGGAAGAAAAGAGGCCAAACTCGGGTCGTATCTCCCACGTAGTGGAACGAATTCCACGCTAGGCCACCCTTTCAAAAAGCCGGAAAAAAATGAGTGTACGTGTGTGTGTACGTGTATGTGTATATAAGAGAGAGACAGAGAGAGAGAGAGATAGATAGATAGATAGATAGATAGATCTCCGTGAATTTATTCGTGAAAGATTTTCAACGCATAGAGAGACGAAGATGGAGACTCGTGTTCGTCGTCTTTCAAATGACATGCCAGGAGCATTCGCAAAGTGGAGCAGTAATCGGATGTACCGTAATAACTCAAATAAACTCTGACTAGCGAAGCTCTCTTTTTCTTCTTCTTCTTCTTCTTCTTCTTCTTCTTTAAGAAAGAGAGAGAGAGAGAGAGCATCTTGCAAATCGCTTCTGGTATTTTTCCTCTTACTCTCTCCCCACCTTCGAAATCGACTCTGTTATGCTTCTAAGCTCTATTACGACAACAAACTTACGATCTAACGAAAGTGTAAATAACGCGAGTACAACAGTCTCTCTTTTTCTATATTATTATGATTTCATTCCTGGGAAAAAAAAAAGAAACTCGTACGCATTTACTCGATACAATTTTATCTGTTTATATAGAGTATATACATTTTTTGCTTTCTACCCTGAGCGAATATTTACATTAATATCCTTATCATTTTGTAGAATGAATCATATTGTTTATCTTTTACTCTGAAAATATTTAATACTACCTTACAATCTTACCGATTCTATATGCTATAATTTTATCAATTTATATAAACGAAATATCGGTAATATACTTTCATAAAAATTCTCTAACATATATATATATATATATATATATATATATATATATATAATACATACGTACTCATCTTACGCTTAAAGTACCGTTTAGAGAATGAAAGAATACATTAAAATTATGATTAATAATATTGAACGATTAGAATGAATTGGTATACGGGCATATAAATGTCCTAAAACATTAAAAAAAGTAACAAATAAAAGTGCATAGAAAGACCTAACGGATGTTGCATACATTTTAGGCGCGAAAGTAAAGCCTACCGGAAGTAGAAATGAGAGGAAGCGAGCCACACGAAGTATATATCTACGAAACCGTACCAACGAGCTGCCCTCAACTCGCGAAATCGATCCGCGGCTGGTCGCGTTTACTCGGCCCTCGAACCTGCGGTTTCGAGGCGCGACTATATACAAACTTGAATCTCTGCTCTCTCTCCCTCTTTCTCTCTCCGTCTCTCTCTTTCTCTATCTAGCTCTATCTTTATCTAGCTATACATATGTATATGTATATATAGGATGAAACCATTTACCACGTAGATCCCGAGCTCAATTATCTTAATTATGTGATATATGCGAAATTTATTTTGACAGTAACAATAAGTTGTATTCTTTTTCTTTTTATTGATTTTATTCTTGTTTTTTTAATTTATATATATATATATATATATATATATATATATATATATATATGCATATGCAATGCAATATTTTCATACAGAACATCTAATAATTTAAAACGATTCATTTCTAAGTTACAGATTACACGAAAAATTGATTTGTACCGAAGTCGTATAAAATTAATTGTTCTTATAAACATTGTCGAAAAAAATATGTATATATATATATATACAAAAAATAAAAAAATAAAGTTGATTACCTTATATATAATATCGTAAATATTGATTTTTTAACAAATTTGATTTTCTCGAGAACGAAGCACCGTACGTAAAAAAATGTTTCTCACTTTCGACTTAATTTATCACATGGAATAACAAAACATTAAAATTTTATAAAATCGAGTAGGCGAGCCTGCTCTCGAGCTTGTCTTACACGATAACTCTTCAATTAATTAGCCATAGCTCAACGGCGAAATAATTCATAACTCTAGCGTATTATGAATATTTATTAGATAGTCCATCACTTTCTAACGTTTCTAACTAACATAAATAAATAGAGGGTTGGTAGATGCAGCAAAAGCAGTAGTATACTTGGTTATAACGAATTATTTAGTACACCTACAAACGTCCGCTGGTGTGTTTGCTTCGTAGGGAAGATCGATCGACTTTCAAATAACATTCTAACAACGTTGCCAGTTAATAATACAAATATAGAATACGATATATTGCCTTTTATATTCTCTCTCTCTCTCTCTCTCTCTCTCTCTCTTTTTCTTTTTAACGATTACAATCGAACACAACAACATTTCCTTGTGTATCTTGAACTTCCTAAATATTACGACAATAAATATATAACGCTTTATCCGTTTCATACGGTAAAAGTAATAACGCAAACGATCTAACGTACGCCCACACACAAAGTTCAAATTAAAAAAGACAAGGAAATATAAAATAAATCACAGCTGTGTGTAATTGGTACTCACGAGAATCGGAAATAACAGGATCAGCGTAGATTCATCGTCTTTAGATCATCTTCTTGTGATCGATCGTATCGATCGTATTTAATTTGTAAGAAAAACCATAAGATAAAATATATCAATTTCTTCCTCTCTCTCTCTCTCTCTCTTCTTCTTCTCCCTCTTCCGTGTCTTCTCCCTTCGCACACAAACTCACAAGAGAATATTCGTTACTTCGTCTCTTCACCAAAAAACGAAAAAGAAAAAAGAAAAAAAAAATGCACAAGGAAGGAAAGAAAAGAAAAATACGAAGGAAAGGAAAGAAAAATTAGGAAAAAAGAAAAAAAAAAGACGGAAGAAGATCGATGATCGATGATCGATGATTCCAAGTGCGACACGCGATATTGTATTCCGATAATATCTCGAGAACGGAAGTTAAGGAAGGAAGAAGGAGGAAGCAAGGAGAGAAAAAGGAAGGAAGGAAGGAAGGAAGGAAGGAAGGAAACAGAAGAGTGTGTGCGAATGAGAGAACAGGACGGATGCGGTAAATGCGGAACGTGAACCTCGATCGATGTCCGTGCGCAGACTGCCGGCTGCTCGGCTGTGCCGCGCTTTCCTCCTGCGCCGCTCCTCTCCCTTCCAGTCTGACATCTCCCCACTCTTTCTACTCAGCGACTACACAACTACGTATGGATAGGATATATGTATACATTTGTATGTGTATATATATGTGAATGTGAGTGTGAGTGTGAATGTGAATGTGAATGTGTGTGTGTATGTGTATGTATACGATGCTGCTTCCCTATTATCCCTCCTCCCTTCGAACCACCAAAGCTCTCGGGCCAAGGACCGACTAAGACTTCGACCTATCGATTTTTCTAACCACTTTAACTACTTTTTACTTTTTTTTTCTTTTTTTTTTTTTTTTTTTTTTAATCATTTTTTCTTACTTAATTACGTCGATAATTATGACGACTTTAAAGAAATCTTCTCTTTGTGCTTCCTTCTCGATTATTTCTCTCTCTCTCTCTCTCTCTCTCTCTCTCTCTCTCTCTGTCTATGAATAATTATGCGCGTGTCGTTGTATTCTTTACGTCATTAATATCAGTATGATAATTATGATGATTTTAAAAAATTTTTATTCTTTGATTTTCTCTATTTTGTAAGGGATACTCTGCCAAGATTCGTATGAATATGATACTTCTCTTTACATCGTTATTTTTACTATGATTTAATTAAGACGAATTTTTAGTAATACTTTTTGTAAAATTCTTTTGTTTCCCGTAAGAGTTGCTATAAAAAGAGTTGTTTCCGGTTGAATACAGGACGATAGTCTTTTACAAAGTGTACTCGTAAAATACATCATCGTCTTCTTGCTATTCGTCCACCCGCATGTCGTCTCGTGTTATGATCACACGATACTCGTGTAATCTTATTTGCAAACCCAGCCCGGTAGTCCGTGTCTCAAAATTTATGCGTCTCTGAGACTAGCGAATAAAACTAAAAGAGAAGATTAGGAATGGTAAAAGTTGATCTATTTTTGTCTATCGAAAGATTTCTGTAATCGTCTTAAGCCACTGAAAACATACTGCAGCATCTTTGTATTTTGAAACATAATTTACGAGTAGCAATTTCATTTATTTCGTTGAAATAATTAAAGAATATAAATTTCACTTGAAAATATTTATTTACGTTCCTTAATGCAAACACAAATCCGTCTAACTTTCGTTAATTAGTTTGTTTTATAGAATAATTTCTTTTTCACATAATAATAAACAATCATATAAATATACATGAAAATTAAAGAGCCTATCTATATTCTGCGACTATGTTAAAAAGACTAAAAGAAAATTTGTTTATCAAAAATATCGATACGATAATAAATAATGATCATACCGTTTTACATTAATCCAATACTATAGATATCTGTGCCTACAAAAAATATAAAAAATAAAAAATTTATTCTAACCGTAAGATGACTTTCTAACGCTAATTGATTTTTTGAAACCGACAAAAATGAAACGTTGTCTTACATTACTTTAGAAAATATTTTTCACTTGTTCGCTTAAAATAGATCATATTTTTTCTTTCGTCGAATATTCTTTCAACAATACAAGCGTTTGAGGAGATCGAAAAGCCCCGATTGCGCCTTCATTAATTGTCCCACGTGACTTGCTCGTTGATTAACGTCGAACCCTCCCAGTCGTTTTCCATATAATCATTCTCTCTCTCTCTCTCTCTCTCTTTCTCTTTTCCCCTCTTTTAACTTCTATCGAGCCCTCTCTCGCGTCCTCAATCGAGGGAACAAAATAGAGCAGCCGAAAAGGACTGTCAACTCTACGGACTAACTCGATACCTTTTCGCGAGAATAAACCTCCATCGAAACGAAGCTTTGAAGAGAAAAAATTGCGACCGTCTTTCGAAAGAACATCGAGAAAAGAATTGTCACGAGAGACTCTAATCGATGACGCTTCTCTATTGGAAATCTAAGGCCGAACGAAATGTCCTCGACTTCGATCTTTTCACTATTTCCTATTTCTTGAATAGACGACTTTATTTTCCTATCGAACGCACTTCGAACGATTTTTCTTCAATGGAACTATCAAGGAAGTTTATACGATAGCATGTGTAATGACAAACCTGATAGATTGCTTCATTCGATAGATCGGAAATTCGATTAGTACGACTTACGAATGCAACTTGTATAAATAAAGAAAAGAAATAATAAAAAAGAAAAAAAAAAGAAATACAAAAAATATCTCTGCAGGTACTATGGATTTTATTTTTTTAAATATATAACTACATGTAATGCAGTTCGGATAGAACAAGAAAAAAATTAAAAAGAAATTTCAGTTAAAAAAATATATATAAATAATTTTTATTCGACGTACACATTTCTAATAGCCCTTCTAACTTTCTTAATTTGATATAAATCATGATATAATATAAACAATTGTTCTCAACTAAATTGAAATAAATTACTGTTAGTGCATTACGAACGATTTTGAAACTCTTACAACGTCCTGCTAGAAACGATCTGAATACTAAAAATTTGAAGCCGAATCGAACGAATCTTTCTTTCGATGTAAAAAAAAAAGAAGAAAAAAAAAAGGATCAAAAATAAGTTTACCGATCGACGCTTACGTTACTTCGAGTTCGAGTTCAGGCCCTTTTTCTTTTTCCCACTTCGAAGAGACAAATGTACGTCGCTTTTGAGTGCAATGCCCGGAATCTTAACTACTTGCTCGTCTCGTATTCAGGTGCGTTCGCAACTCCAATCGTATATACGACCTTTCATCTATGTCGAGTCTCTTGCGCGTGTACAGTTTCGAAAATGGATCGATCATCGATCTTTTGTACCTTCTTATCCCTCTTAAAACAGTTAGAAACACTTGATTTAGATAAACATGCTTCCAGTGCATTAGAAAGAAAAAACAAAGCATCTATATCCTATTCGAATTTATTTTTTAACGAATGTGTTATCTAATATTTCGTCGATTTACATGAAAAAAAAAGAAAAAGGAAAAGAAAATTATAATATTCAAATTTATGATTCGAACGTGAAGCTAAAAATTTGGAAAAGTTTTCAAATATATATATATATATATATATATATATATATATATATATGTATATATACTTTTAATTAGCATCAAATTAATGAATACATATGCTTTTTAAATACCGAAATTTTCAGCCACTCAAAAACCAAAGTAATTAATTTTATCAAAAAGTTTATTTATATTTATAAAAAATTTTTATAAAACATTTATAAAAAAGAAAGTAGTGGAAAAGCATTAAAAACAAATAATATATAAAATATGTCATATATATTTATATATATTATAATATTAAATTATTATATCATAATCTGCAAATCTAAATAATTGTTCTTTGAAATTTTTCTCTAATAATCTTTCGTATTTTTCTAAGATATAGCTTCGAAATATTATTCATCAATAATAAACACATGATAATGAATTATGAAAATAAGTTGATATTAATTATGCAAAATTATTACTACGAATAAACAATTTGGCTTCTGAATGGCTCATGCAGCCGATCAGCTCGATAGTACTTGCGTTGTTAATCATAGTATAACATACACCTAATACTTCATTTATACGATAAATTAGTTTCAAAAAAATCTGCATAAAATCGTGTAGAAATAGAATTGCTTGTTTTGAAACTTCGTCATTTCGAAATGTCGTGTAAAGAAAAGTGTAAAAAAAAGAATTAGGTGCATTTCGTTACAACGAGAGTAATATCGATAGTCCAGGTCTCACCACGTGGAGGTTGCTGCATACGGAGACCCATAATCGTTAATAAAAATTTAAGAACAAATCAATTATATTAATCTCTATACGTACAAAATATAGAGACCAATGAAGAGAGCTAACGATGTTATTGCGTATCTCGTGTAGTAATAAAATAAGAGGAGAGGACACTCTTGCCCTCTTGACTGTTTTGTTTACGTTTTCCAAGGAAGATCGAGTTTCCGGAACTCCAAGTAAGAAAGACACAACTCAGACTCAATGTCATCGTTCTATACAAACCCTTCAAATCTAATGTCAAGTTGTATCAACAAAAGAATTTCGTTCACTCGTGACGATTTTGAAAACATTAAATATTTCAAACGTTATCTGAGAATATTTTATACCAATATGCGAACATAAACTAAATAATAACTAAACAATTGCATAAAAAAAAAAGAGGTAACATAAATTATTTCTTGATTTTTATAATACGACATAGGTCAAAATATTTTAAATAACAATTTATGATTAAAGAAAATAACGTAAATAAAAATTTACAAAATTACAATTTATTTGCAATATATAAATTACGTATTTTACGATAGGTAGATTCACTTTATAAAGAATTATAAAAACTAATTAGAAAAAGAATAGATAAAGTTTCTAAGACTTTTCACTTGAACGAATAAAATCTTCAAAGTTCATCAAATGATTTCGACATCAATGATCTCGATTGCTTAAGAGAAACTTTGAAGTGTACGAGCAATAATGTCACACGAAAGATAAAAAGAACTTAAATAATTGCCTAATCACAAACGCACGAGTACTCTTCCCACGCTTTTCTTCTCCTCTCATCATTTCGTTTCGTTTCGTTTCGTTTCGTTTCGTTTCGCGACAAGCGATGCGATGCGACGCGAAGAGGATGATGAGAGAAAGAGAGAAAAGACTGCTCGTTTTAGTAGGACTACACCGCAACATTTTTGCGGTGCTTTTATGTCTTAATTTCCTTTCGAACCCTTCCCTCCCTCCCTCCCTCCCTGCCATCCTTTCATCCACCGTAAGAGTCTATTTATAGTGAGCACAGCTTCTCCACTTAGCATCTTCCTCTGCGTTCCGGCGATACTCGAGAGAGGTCTACGATCTTCGAATTTCTTCGTGGAAAATACTATCAACTAAATTCTATAAAAGAGAGAGAGAGAGAGAGAGAGAGAGAAAGGAGGAAAGAAAAACATTCCAAAAGCAAAAAACTCTCAGCAAAGTTTGGATATTAGAAACATTTTTATTCGTACTTGTATCAATTGATTGCATCTCAAACTCGAGTTTAGGTAATTCTTCGAACAATTGTTTTATTTATTAATTATTAACTACGAATCTTGAAAATATTTTTTCCCTACAACAAAACGGGAATAAAATTTCTACAAAGAAAAAAAAAAGATACAACTTTGAAACTTCGCAAATAAAAAAGAATTATAATTCATGATTATACGCTTTATGTTATAAAATATGCATCTCTCAGTTTAAGAATCGCGTGGCTTATCTCTCGAGTTTACATAATTTATCAACTTTTTATTACTCTGCAATATACGTGCATACACGTAGACGTGCTTTAAAAAGGTGATAACGAGATTAAGATTAAGGAAGGAAGGGTCGTTGAGGAGTTTGGAGAGATGTAGGAAGAGAGTTCTCTCGATTATCATACATCCACACACACACATATATATATATATATATATATATATATATATTCAATGATACTTAAGATTATTAATTTACAACAAATCCAAAAAAAGAAAGAAAGAAAGAAAGAAAGAAAGAAAGAAAGAAAGAAAAACGAACGAACGATCGAAAGAAAAAAGCACGTATATACAAATTCATAAATATTTAATCACTAATAAATTATACGTATATAAAAATTAAGTAACATATACAAACTCTCCGGAAGACCATCGATAGGTTCAACGATCGAGCATTACCGAACATATTCGACAAAAAACCTGATGATCTAATAAGCGTCGAAAAAAAAAAGAGAAGAAAAGAAAAGCAAAAAAATAAAAGAATCATAGCAACTTAGGAGAAGTCTCTCTATAGGGTGGAGGATCAACGACTACGAGAACTACGACGATAGAACTCGACTTCTTAAGGCTTTCGAAGGACGCGGCACGAAGATCGAGGGATCTTGCCTTTTCCGCAGCACGATGTGAGAATGTTACTCGGTCTAAGGTAACTAACTCCATAGCAAAAACTGGACGTTCTCCTGCCTACTTCGCAGTTTTCTTTTTTTTTGTCTTCGACCTACCCCCACCTCACCCTCTCTTCATCCTCTTCTTTATCGTCTTCTTCGTAGTAACCAAGCATCATCTACCCATCCTCCTCCTCCTCCTCCTCCTCCTTCTCTTTCATCCTCCTCTTTCAACCTCCTCCTGCACCCCCTTCTCCTCATCCTTCGTCGTAGTTTCTATCTCTTGACGTTTCCCTAGAGAACGACGGTGACACATCGACCTGTCCACCAACTGCACCGGCACACGCTATAATCCCAATGCATCGGCCTAATGTCTAATGCTTACCTACTATACGACAGAATGATGGTCTTGATAAAAAAGAGACGCTGAAATAGCTTCTCTTTCAAGAAATACACACACGGAAATATGATAGTTAGCTTGATTGATAATAATCAGTGTCGGGCTTAGTCATCGACTATGACGTTTCAAATCCCAAATATTTTCCATATATTTGTATCGTTAATGTTTGTACCTTTAGAATCTTTTTATAATCGATATTCCATCCACGTTTGCGTGATACTCACGCGGGAATAATTCAAACATTACCACGCTTTTTCATTTAAATCCGGCTTTGTTTTTATTATTAATTCGTACAAAAAAAATTCCAATGGGTTAATACGAAAGGATATAAATCGATAAAACGCGATAGAAAAGAATAGTCCAAGAGATCGATAATTTATCAAACTCTTAACGTCGAATAAATCAACGCGTATCCCTATAGAATTATATCTTTTAATCGACGCACTTCGTACAAGTGTAAGATGATACTCAACCCTTGAACTACAAGGGGTAGATAATCGAAAGGAACTCTCGACGATGTTAAAGAAGAGAGAGCGGACAGAAAGAGAGATAAAAAGAATTACAAAGATAGAGAATAAGAGAAGGAAGAAAAATTCATTATCGTTGACGCAACGCGTCGACGTTGAAATCGTTTAAAATTGCTAAAAGAAAATCACAAAGTAGAACGTAACCACTGCGTCGGGTCGCGTCGCCTCGCGTCTGTAAGATTCTCGACAAAATCGTCTCTGCCATCTGGCATGCAACTGGCCGACAACGTGCAAGCCGCATTACGATAGTAATTGTTGCAGGACTCCCTCTCTCCTTCGTTACTCCTCTCCTCTTCTTCTTCTTCGTCTTCTTCTTCTTCTTCCTCTCTTTTTTCTTATATCTCTTTTTCTTATCCTTTTCTTTCTCATTGCGGTTGCACGCGCATATTTTCTCTCTGTTTCTATCTCTCTTCAAAATGCTAATGCTTCGTTTCTTTACGAATTAACAGAGAAAAAGAGAGAGAGAGAGAGAGAGAGAGAGAGAGAGAGAGAGAGAGAGATTCTGAATATGAAGAATGTAAAAAGTTTTTTAACGAAACACACGAAGCTCTTCCTAATTCCATTGCTTAACTCTTCGTCTTGGATTGTGATACAAGAACGACGTTTAACGACGTACCTTCTCGAGATAGGTCGGACTCTGTGCGAAATGCCGTAAATTTATCATGGATTCCGTTTTATGTCGGGCATTTCTTGGAACGAATCTACTGTTACTCACTCACGAACACGCGATACCGTTCATCTTCCTCCTCTCGATCTATCTATTTATCGAATATATCGACAATATCAAGAAAAAGTTTCAAAGAGTAAAAAAAAAGAAAGAAGGAAGAAAGTGAGACAATCGTTTTTTATTTTCAATGCGAGCAAGAAAACGTTTATTTTTCTCCTAATTAAAAAGGATCTCTGAACAGTTGTCTCCTTTGCTTCGACTAATTTTTTTATTTTTATTTATTTTTTTTTTTTTTTTTTTTAATTAGCTTCTAACGTCTTCCCATTTTCTTTAAAATTTGGAAGAATAATAAATGAACAAAAAGAAGAGGAATCCCGTGTCATCTTTATAATCGTATAATTCTAAAAAAAAAAGAAAAAAGAATCTGTCAACCCAACATTTTTTTAAATAAATCAGCGAGGAAAGATAGAAAAGATTTTCATTTTCTGTCGAATCACTCCCGAAAATCCCGAAAATTTGTTTTCCTTAGAAAACTTTTAGAAAACTTTAAAAGAACAAAAAAGTTTTACTTTTCTTACCCAAAGATCTATATAATATTTAAATAAAATCAACATTTCAATAAGTCTCGGGTTTCAATTTCCCTTCCCTTGTCTTCCTCAAACACTCCACAAGAAGAATAATAAAGATCGATAGTCCCATTTAAGAGGTCAAGAAATGTTAATGCAAAGGAAATCGAAGTACTCGATTCTCTCTTCGTCGTCGTCGTCCTTTATCGAGAACGGCCTTGCCCCTTTGCAAAAGAAAGTTCTATTTCCTTGGAAGATATAAGAAATTCTTGGCAAATGTACGACTGCGGATTCAATTTGTATGCAGAAAGGGGAAATGCAACAACGTCCAGCATTTCTATCCTACGGTGAAATAGATGGTAGAACAAAATTTCAAAGATTACGTAAGGTCTCTCGATTATACGATTTACTAATGCTTTGCGATTATTCGATCGAGTCGAAATATTTATGAGTAAAAAGAATTCACATATGTATACCACATATGTACGTGCATACATACGTATATACATAAATCGTATTCTTTTTAAAATCTAATCTCCGTTTTACAATTCGACCTTCGACTCGTCGTAAAGCTGTTCATCCTACTGTTTGCGAGACGTCACTTTGATAGATTAACGATGCACACACATAGACCAACATACGAATTTTCTTATATCGACCATTTGAAAATCGATATACCATTAGAACGTAAATCGACGAGGGAAGCCAGAGAGAAAGAAAGAAGAAAAGAAAAAAAAATCGATTCTCTTCGTTCGTTTAAGCAACGTAAAAGATCCAGTTAGTATTCAGTCCGGTTCATCCATAAACTTCGTTTAACTGCACGTAACTGCACGTAGCTGCACGTCTGAAACGCGCTTTGATGTCTCTTCGCGAGACATGAATTTTGTAAAACGCGAGTAAACCGCAGAAGTCGTTTCTATTCTTTCACGAAAGGATCAACAGGATCTTTCGGATTTTTTAGAAAAATATTTGGATAAAACAAAGACTAATCTCGATCGTTTCTATCCAAGCGTTTCAAGATAATTTTGTAGATATAATGATATCGTTAAGAGAGTAACTTAATTAAGTTAGTATACCCAAGATACCATCTTCGTGAATACCCAAGTAGTCCCTGTCACTTTCTTGTCGTCTTAGAAACGTCCTACACTTAAGAACGATTAGATGAATTTTGCGAGGAGTAGATAGAGATCATTCGTGTCAAATCATAGCTATAATTACGATTGTCAAGTTCCGGTAAAAATTATCGGTAAGATTGAGACAAATTATGATCTAAAAAAGAAAATAAAAAAAATTGCACCTCGTAATTCAGCGATCATTATCTTCGAGATTTCACTTATGTCGAGGTTAAAGACCGTGATGTACGCTTTTACGCAAAACGAACTTCACTTGTGGTGCTTGAAAGTCATTAAACTATTGCATAGTGAATGGAGTGTGACAAAGCGATACGATTCGGTCGTCTTGCTCGAATATAATGACGGGAATAAATTTTTCATTATTTACTCACATCTTATTGAGAAAATCCATAAAATTATGTAAAATGTGATGCGACGCGTATGTCATAACACTTAACGACGATTTTAATATACAACCTATCGCTTATCTCACAATACCGTGCTAACGAAATCGTAATTCTCACTCTCTTTGTTATTCTATTTCTCTTTTGCCCTATTACAGTTACGAGATGTTCTTTTATCCGGCATAATGGATGGTGAAATAAAAGTTCAACGTCGCGTTACCCAAATCCTGCGATTTAGAAAGAAGTCAAAAGTTCTAGTCACGCCTAACCGTAATAGTAAACACATTTTAGCAATTTCAGCCTCTCAGTACTGCTCTTAAGTATAATAAGAAATGTAATAGAATGTCATTAGACGCGTCGACTTCAAGGAAATGCATCGTGAGCGGATCTTACAAACCGGCTTCTCTATAAAAGCCCTCGTCTCTTTGTTTCATCCGTTATACGCTCCAAGTGATTATGCAGCCATTACAATGGGTAAGTTCAAAATTACGTCGTCGATATGTGTTACTTTCCAGAAAAAAAGAACCCTATTCACGGTAACTTGTTTTACGCGCAGTTGAAAATACTACTCTTGCTGAATTATGGCGCTGGGCGACAAGTGCGGCTTGGACGACAAGCAGGATATAACTATCAAAGGCCGAGGGTACCGTTCTTCTTACCGACCGAGAACGTACCTGCCTATCCCGCACAACGTCCCAACTATCCCAGTTATCCTACTTATAATTATCCTGCTCCTTATCGACCTTTTCAACCAGTTCTTCTATCTTATCCATCTCCTCAACCATCACCTTCTTATCCGTCTCCTCAACCACCACCTTCTTATCCGTCTCCTCAGCCCCCACCTTCTTATCCGTCTCCTCAGCCACCTCCTTCGTATCCATCTCCACGGCCACCACCTCCTTCCTATCCATCACCACAGCCACCACCTCCTTCCTATCCATCACCACGACCACCACCTCCTTCGTATCCGTCTCCACGGCCACCACCTCCTTCGTATCCATCTCCTCGACCGCCACCACCGCCATCCTATACATCTCCACAGCCGCCACCTCAAACGCAAGAAGTTATAATAATATCTACGACACCAACTCCATATCCTGCGTCTCGCCAGCCAACGCCATCACCTACACCTTTTCCTCAACCATCTTATCCTCCGTCACGACCTCCTCCAAGACTTCCACCAGCTCCTCTTTCACCTCCACCAGCCCAATCTCCTTATCCACCCTCTATACCTAGTCCAACACCAACTCCCTATCCTCCTTCAAGACCACCCACAACACCAACTTCTTATCCACCATCGTACACTCCGTCGACTCTACCACCGATAGTAACTCCGTTTCCACCATCATATCCTCCGTCTCGGCCTCCACCAACCCCAACTCCGTATCCTCCATCGAGACCACCGCCGACTCCAATTCCTTATCCTCCTGCTAGACCACCTCCTCCTCCGCCACCACCACCTCCGCCTCCGCCGCCACCACCACCGC
>NC_057698.1:1277599-1286011 GCF_014466175.1 Vespula pensylvanica | reverse complement strand
CGCCTCCTCCTCCTCCGCCACCGCCACCACCACCGCCTCTTCCTCCATCTCCGCCACCTCCACCAATTTATACTCCCACCCAACGTCCCTTCCCCCCAGCGCAACAAACACGACGTCCTATTTCAGGACCAAGATATCTACCACCAAGTACTTCTCCACGACCAGCTTATAACCAACAAGTTTATACATCTAGACCTGGCTCTACACCCGCACCAACATATTTACCTCCTTACGATCAAGGAAATAATAGACAACCTGCTTTTAGTGGAAGCGGTTCTTCCGCCTTCTCATCATCTTTTGGAAATTCTGGAGTAGCCAAGCTAAGCGGTACCGCCACTTCGTCGAGCTCATTCAACATCGGCTTTCGTGGCACTCCATCGAATACTGCTTCAGCGAATGCAGCGTACTATAATACTCAAAGTCCTTCTGCATTCGCGTCGAGCGGAACATTGTCGCAAGTCACGAAAATAACTGGACCTGCTGCTGCGCCAGCATCCTACAATGTTCCAGCTATTTCGAGCCCAGGAATTGGAGGACAAAACGCAAATTATCCGACATATGCTCAAGCACCGAGCCCAGCATATTATCCTGCTCCTGCCCCTGCCCCTGCTCCAGCAGCACAACCAGCTCCAAATTTTCTTACAGCCAGTTATCCTATTCAAGCACCACCTAATACTGCCTCACAAGCAGCTTTCAATCCTGCACCGCCATTCTTGTCAAGTACGCCAACTCTACCAGCTGTAAATTATGTTCAAAGTCCAGCTGTAAATTATGTTCAAAGTCCAGCTGTTCCAGGAGTCGTTGGACCTCCCGTTCAAGCTTATTCTCAAGCTACGGCTGTAGCTGCTCAGCCAGGATATCCAAGTTATCAATCTGTTGCTCCAGCACCAGCACCAGCACCAGCACCAGCTCCAGCATTTATACCTAGTCCTGCCTTTCAAACAGTTCCTAGTCCTGCACAATCAACTTTTGTGAATCCACCAGCGCAAACCTACCTCTCAGCAAACGTTCCCAGTTATCCTAGTTACCAGCAACAATCGCCGGCAGCACCAATGTACAATTATCAGCCGTCGATACCAACAGCAGTACAACAGCAACCATCGTTTGCACCAGCCAATCCACCATCGATCAGCTATATTCCACAACCGGGATGATAATTAACAACTACAAATAATCCTGAACCGATCAACTAACTGTGATTGAAACAAGTAAATACGTAAACAGTACGTACGTCTCTCAACAAAATCATTTTTTATTATTAAATACAATTTGTACGATATCAACTAATTCGACTACAATCGATATATCACAGCATTTTATCAGGTAGACATTCTAAATGTCGGTCTCGGTAGCTTAAAAATCTCTATATATTAATACGACCAAAATTAGATTGTAAATAAGTACAAAGTAAGTCATCGGTATACCTTCGTCGAGATTATTAAAATGCGGCTGGCTCTGTTCTTTAGTTTAAACGAAGATTATGTTTCTGATAATGAAACATACGTTAAACTATATGTGAAAAAGTGCGTTATGTTAATACGTCATGATCCAAAGTGTTAGCGTGTTATTTCTAACAGGAAATGACTACGTTGAATGTAATGATGTCCTTGTTTTTAACTTTCTATTTCTTCGAACGCACAAATGAACAACTATCATGTACTTTACATGATTCAAAGCCGCATAATGGAATAATAAAACTTATCTTGTGTTAATGATATATATACATATACATACATACATATATATGTGTGTGTGTGTGTGTGTGTGTACATTTCTTATCACTTTACAATAATGCTGAATAAATTCATCAAGACAAAACTAGCGATTCATACGAATTAACTAAGCGAATCCATGACTCTGGATATTTTTTCTTTGAGTATTCTTGCGAAACGATCGTTTATGATAGACGAATAATGTCAAACAAATGAAATTAATCGAAGAGAATCACTGTCAACGAGGACAATTAAATGATATCACAAAACAAATCAAGTAGAACAAATTTAGAGCTACTTGAGTTTTTTTTAAATAACGCATCTTTACACAAAAACGATAATAACGAGGATTGATTTGAGAACAATCCAAAATAATAAACACTAATCGTCAAAGCAATTGCATAAAAGAACAAGCAATGAATACTCCTCGAATATATTTGATAAATAACGAAAGAAAAGAAAAAACATCCTATGAGTTTTATACATACATATATACATACACATAGAGAATCTGAACCTTCTTTGAACATCTCCTAACACAAAGTTCGATAAGAAATTTGACCGATCCACGTTAATCGAGAATAATACAAGATGTAAACACCTCCGATCTTAAATAATTAAGGGAACCTATCCGTCTTCGTTAATATTACCTAAGAAAATATAAATTATATATATATATATATATGTATATAAAAATATTTTTTTTCTGTAGCACATCTTCATTCGTATCCATCCTCCGTTAATTTACTTAAACAATCGCAAGACTTCGATTGAGTTATGTACCTAAAATAAAAAATGAATTCGTTAAAACTTCAATGCCGTGAGAAACGAAATGGAAACAAAAAACAAAAAGACAAACAATAAGATAATGATAAAATAAAAGAAAGCTCTTAGAAGCATTAAAAGTCAGCAAAGGAAAGGAAAACAAAAGTTGTCGTCTTAACTGGAGGAGGGAACTTATCGATAGGGAAGAATGTTAATAAAGCAAAAAGCAGCATAACTAACCCAAGATTACGTTAATATCTTGTTTTATCATTTATAACACAACCGTTTATTCGTTGGATCCCTTCGTCCGATGCAGAGAATCATTTTGCCCGGTTTGGCATTCTTGAAAGTCTGCAGGGCCTTCGTGTGGGTTGCCCCGTCCATTGGTATGCCATTAATCGCTAAGATCTCATCACCGACCCTAAGTGTACCTTCCTCAGCTGCCTGACCACCTTCCATAATATCCTTTACGAAAATACCCATGTAACCCTTCTTGCTATCGGATCCTCCAACGATCGAGAAACCAAGTTTCTTCGTAGCTCCTTTTTCCAAGGTCACGGTCAATAAATCTTTCGAAAGGCTCGATACTCTTCTCGGATAACAAACCGGATGCGAAGTACGTTTCTTGATAACTTGAAATTTCCTCATACCAGTCATCTTTCTACCGGTATCGTCTCTCGCGTCGTTAATTGATAATTCACTTTTGGGTCGCTTTGTTGGAGCCTCTTCGTTCTTCGATCGATGATCATCATGAGAGGATTCAATTTTGGATAAGGTGGTAACTCCAGGGTCAGATTTACTCTCTTGTAACGTCCACGCGTCGGAATCGTTTCGAGCACGAGGGACTCTGTCTAAATCGGCCCAAGTATCACCGATCTCTTCGCCAAATGCGAAAGTTGGTTCTCTAGCGATTTGTAGCTCGACGTTTCCTACACAATTACGTAATGCGTTTCTAGCCTCGGCTATTGTCATCCCACGTAATCTGCGACCACTAACTCGGACGATCTCGTCGCCGATTCGGAATAATTTAGATTTAGCTGCTTCGCCGTTCGAATCTAATTTTGATATCACGTAAAACGGTCTGACAGCTTCTCGTCTTTCAACGGAGATACCAAGATTGCCTGATCTTTCAACGCTGAGTTTCATGGTCTTCAATTCTCGACGTACCAAAGTTGACTTAGCCGGCGTCGAAGTTGTTATCGATCGTGGATTATCAGCGAAAACTATTCTCTTAACCTTATTGATCCTATTGATCGATTCGTCTGAAGATGTTTCGGCCTCCAAAGCAGAACGAGATCTCTTAGGACTATAATATTGAATCGGACTCTTCAATAACAACGTCGACGAATTAACCTTCGTTGCCGGTGGACTGTCCTTGCAAGGAGACGAAGCGTTATCGAGAAGAGTCAACACGCTGGCGCTTCCAAATTTACGATTCCTCGAAGAAGAAGAAGAAGAAGAAGTAGTAGTAGTAGTAGTAGTAGTAGTAGTAGTTACGGGTTTCGTTTGTATCAATGAATTCTGAACCATCTTATTCGCCTGAGAAACAGCCGAAACGTTCTTCGAAGTCGTTGGAAATATCTTCGAGTATCGACTCGAGTCCATCTTTGAATCGTTTCTACCGTTAGAGTTGTCGAAGAAATTTAATTTGGTGCATTGTTCGTAATCCTCGAAAGTGTCCTCGTCGCAACTGTCGGTGTCATCGTCGTGTTCGGACATGACCAAGGTCGATTCAGTCTTGTTAGAATCGTTCAAGAAATGACGTGCCTCCACGACGGTATCGTTACCATTCTCGGAATCTTCGGTATCCTTCGAAGGTTCAACTTGGTTGATAATGGGTGGCAACGATAGATCGATACCATGATAATCGTCGGAAGTTATCGAGAAGCTACGAGGCTTCGTCATTCTCTGAACGCATTGTTCACTGTCAGGAGAATCAGCACCTGCCCGTGTGCTATCAGAATCGTAACCACTCTCGTCGCAACCTAGACGAAGATTGCTCATAAGATCCTCCAAACCGGTCAAGGGACAAGATCTTTGTTGATCGTTCCTAAAACTGATGTTACAGATCATTGTCGAGAAATCGCAAAACATCGCAAAAAGTTGACAACGATTGATCGATATTTTTATCTTACCTATCCCGTTCATTGATGTTACCGAAAAGATTCCTACTCTCCGTTCGACTAAGTGTACTCGTTTTCAATAAGACATCGCTCCTTCTATTAATCCTAGACGTCGACGAAGAGTATTCCGACGTATCCTTTGAACTACTAGCCTTCTCCAGCTTACTCAAAGTCTCCTTTACCAATGCTGTTCCCTCTTGAGTCTTTAACACCTGCTGATTCATTAGAATAAAGTCGATGACGCGTTCCTGTTCCTGAAGATCGTGAATGCTACGACTGAGTCGTCGCTGTTTCTCTTGAAGCAGAGTCCCCCTTAATCTTTCTTCGTTATTATTCTCAGACTTGACTTGAAACGTAGCTACGTTTTTAATGGCTCCCTCGCTAAGAGCTTTCTCCATAGGATAATGGCTCTCCTCGTGGATCGTCACGTTTCTCGAGGTTGAAGTCGAACTTAAAAAGTTACTTCTCTCTGTCGACCGGAATAGATTCTTCAAGGATTCCACTCTGGAGACTCTTTTTGGCTTGGGGAATTCCGGAAAGGTATGTTCGTTCGATCCCTAAATGAAAAAGAATTCTCTTTAACGAGAGTCGAGACTAATTGCCCTGAAAATTAGCGACGTTCTTAAGTTAATTACATTTTCCTTTTCCTCCAAGCTATCTTCGTATCTCTTTCGATTTGGACTCCAGCGACGTCTTCTACCCGAAACCGAAAGTAACTCCGAACTTTCCGATCTCTTCAATTGATCTAACCTTCGGCCTACTTTCCGACCCCATGTTGAAATACCTAGAAATTAATCGCGACTGTTACTTCGTCGTACTTTGAAACTTTCACTCTTACAGCTTCTTTCCCTTAACATCTTATTATGAGCTCTGATGTGATCTCTTTTTTAATACCAACTCCATTCGACTTCAAATCGTACTTTTAATTACACTATTTATGATTTCGTTTTAAATTGATACCTTTACGAGTTATCATGAACGATTGCCCAGGTACACTTTTCTCAGACTCTCCAGATTCTCCGCCATCCCTATCGAGTCTCTTCGATGAATCTTTCTTATCAACAACCAAGGACTTTTCATTCTGCTCGATAGTAGTGCCATTTGCGACCACTGTCTCGGATGTTTCATCTTGCGATATCGGTGTAGCTGATACCAGCTGAGGACAGGTATCCGATGCTTGTCTTTTGAATAAACGCATTTTGACGTATTCTGGAACGATAAAGCAAAGAAAACCAAACTTGAAAAAATTGAAACTAATCCTGAATAAAAAGAAAAAAAACAAAGAAATAAACAATGATTCCAAGATTACGATTAGAGCGTCAGAAGATCATCAGACTCTAGCTATTCCAGGCAAACTACGAAACAGCATAAGTTTGATGAAATCCTTATAAATGAAGAAACCACAGGTGTATCAGTTCATCGGTTCGCTTCGATCTCAAGTGGCTAAGATTGATAGACGATCACTTTCTCGACATTCCATCGACGTTTAGCAAGATAGCAATGGTAGCAGTAGCAGCACCAGCATCAGCATCAGCAGTACCACCACCAGCACCAGCAACAGCAGCAACAGCTTCCTACGAGCTCCGCCTTCTCGATTGGAAGGGCAAAAAGAAAACTTTTCTC
Organism: Vespula pensylvanica; assembly: GCF_014466175.1. Lineage (NCBI taxonomy): Eukaryota > Metazoa > Arthropoda > Insecta > Hymenoptera > Vespidae > Vespula > Vespula pensylvanica. The sequence continues at coordinate 1,279,788 of NC_057698.1, read as the reverse complement.
TCGCTACTCTCCATAGCAATCTTATCACTATAACACGCTTACCGGTTCCATGAGTTTCGTCCTATTTTCAAGTCGCCAAGAAGTCGGAGAAGGCGAGATGATGATCGTCTTTATTATTAAACTAACTTAGCAACTATACACAACTTGATCTAACATTTGATCATAAACTACCTTCTTTACATATAAACAAATAAAAAATAGTCCTTCTATCTCGACTCGTCAAACTCCTCCTCCTCCTCCTCCTCCTCCTCCTCCTCCTCCTCCTCCTCCTCCTCCTCTTTCGTGGCAATGTAAAAAAACAGCTCCAAGTGATCTTACAGGCCAGGCAAACTGGTTGCCTGCCGGTAAGCAAGTCAGAATTAGACGTCCTTCCGAGCTCACCTTTCCTCTGTGATGTAACAACGTTCGCTTTACGGAGAACCCTAATGCATTCTCTCTTGATCCTTCCCAGTATTTACTTTAAACCTATTCGAGACTTGATTTCACATTTTTTCAGGTATATATATATATATATATATATATATTTTTTATTTTATTAAATTTATTATACACGCAGCATTTCTTTGTTTTAACAAAATTTACAATATGCCAAATATTTTAATCCCATTGTACGATTTATCGTTAGTTGTATAATCATTTTCTACTAATCTGTATATATCTTATGTAATCGTGTAAAAAAAAAAAGATAGATCTTAAACAAAAAATATTTGTTTTTAAATCGATATACCTATATATTTTAAGTTAGACATTCTGAAGCATGTATTATTGTTTCAGTTAATAACGTGACACTAACACCCCGACACCCGGTATATCGGTGGCAACAGACTCTCGATCCAAGAAAGGAAAAGGAGAGAAAGAGAACGAACAGGGTGTGGAAGCTGAGGAAAAAGTACTACTCTCGTGCCCACGTAGGACATATATATATATATATATACTTTGCAGACCGTATAAGTGTATATCGCGAATATTCAAGAACTCTTATCGATATTTCCAATCGTTTTCGATCTCTTGCGAAGCGTTAAACTTGCGAATAAAAAGCTTATTCGTTTAGATCGACTTGCGACCATATTGCCCATACTTGCTACCATTTATGGCAATCTGCTTTATCTTAAAGAACGAAAGAAGAGGAGTGTCGCCAAGTTGCAAATGAAGTGTAAAATCGTAGAAAACTTGATCTTACCATATATGTGTATATAAATATATACATATATACACATTAAAAACGAGACTATGGTAATGCGTAGTCAATGATCAAGTTCATTGACACCATTCTCATTTAGAGGATACGTCAACGTCTATACTATATACCGACCTACGATCTTATCGATCAAAAGATTAATCTTTACAATACCATTAATTAATTGTACGATATATCGATAATCATGATTAAAAGTTAAAAAAAAAAAAAAAGGAATATCATTATTATAACAAATATCAAAGGAATGATATTCTTAATATATTTTTGCAATGAATAAATAATATAAAAAGAAAAAAAAAAACACATAAGAAAAAAAATTACATAAAACACATTACCAAGATATCCGACTGAAAATTTAAACACGAAGGGCTCTAATAAATACGACGGACGAAAGAAAAAAAAAAAAAAAAAGAAAAAGAAAAAGAAAAAAATAAAGAAAAAATGTTCACCCTAAGTTCTGAATCAATGTTCTCGCAAAAGATTATTAATTAAATCACGCAGGATATCCTGTGTAGTTGGTCGTGGCCAACGTTTAACCGAAGTTTCGCTATAGAAAAGCACGACGTTCACGATCGAGTGGTATCAATTTACAAGAAGAAGGTGGATGCACCCACGTTGTCTTTGAGAAAACGCAACGAGTTGGAACGAAGCCAAAGCCATGACGTGCACCGAACGATAGAGGGGAAATTTTAGGCGTATTTAACTTTCCATTCATATGTTAGTTCTCCCTTCTTTCTGTCTTCTCCCATCATCCGATTTTTCCCTCCTCCATTTCATCGCTTCCATTTCCTTCTTCTTTTTCTTCTCCTTTTTTTTTTTAAACGCCTGCACTTCTTCTTCTTCTTCTTCTTCTTGTGCTTCCTCCAGAAATAAATGTAGCGCAGGATGTTCGTCGTCTCTCATCGGCGGAAGTGCCCGCTTCCGGTCGTTGCCGCGTTTCCGTCTTTTCCACGGTTTTTTTTTCTTCATTTTTTTTTTTTTTTTTTTTTTT
>NC_057698.1:1254048-1277417 GCF_014466175.1 Vespula pensylvanica | reverse complement strand
TTTTTTTTTTTTTTTTTTTTTTTTTTCATTAAAAAAATCTTTCAAGTCATTAAGACACGAAGTTTTCTGTATTATTTAAATCTGATCGAAAAAATATACAAGTAATAGATTAATGCGTTTTAGTGAAAATAAATGAAAATAAACGAAAGAAGAAGAAGAAAAAAAGAAACAGAAAAAGAATACGTTTATGGGACTTGTAATACTGAAAAAAAAAAAATGACTCGAAACCTTCTAATAAAACCATCACATAAATTTTATATCCAAGCTTCGGCAATAATAAATAACCTATTCCTATACTGAATGTCAGGACCCGGATTGACAGATATACGAGTTAATAAATCTAAAACTTATTTTCCTAAAGAATGATCGTTCTCTTCTAATAGATATAATAATTCCATAGGAAATCATACTTCCGTATTAATCAACGGTATCAACGTCAAGCTCAACCTACAAACAAATCAACCTACAAAATAAGCAACCCACGTAACTCGTATGATATTCGCTTCCATTAATGCGACGAAAAAAAGTATAATGATGGAGAAAATATCAAAAAAGGATAAACTAAGCGTAGAGAAAACTAAACGAAGGACTCGCCTAGTTCGAGATAACGGTACGAGATCATAGGTGATGCGTTAGATGCATTACAGTTAAGCCTTCTTATTTTATTCGATGATACTAATCGTTCTTCTATATTGTACATGTACTTATTATACTTAAGTAAACACACGTATACGTACGGTGATATAGAAAGAAAAAAAAAAAAAAAAAAAAAAAAATTACAAAGTTACAAAAAGAAACAAAAACAGAACACGTGCAGATACGCTTTGAAAATATCTACACGTTGGAGGAACTCGTGCAAGCGTTCTCGTGTTCACGGCCGAACACGATTCTCTTATTAGAACAAGGCAAGAGAAGGAGAGACAAAGAGAGAGAAAGAGAGAGACAGACAGAGAGACAGACAGAGAGAAAGAGAGAGAGAGAGAGAGAGAGCAAGCTGACCGTAAAATGTAGGTGATCGGGTCTCGGTCTTTCTTGTGAACTTGGAGGAAAAAAAGTTAACCGAGTTGTTGCTACTACCTTCGAGTCACGCTACGTTTCTTTTCTTTTCTCTCTTCTTCTTTTTCCCCTTCTTATTTGCTCTATCTTTGATATTCTGGATTATTCTAATCACTCGTACGAGACCATATTTGCGATTTAAATATAGATTGATCAAATGCATCACACCTCGATGCGAGATATCTTACATTTTTTTTTTTTTTATTATTTACGTAAGATCTTTCATATCTGTTTACTATTAGTATTTAAGAAAAAATATATATATATTATCAATGGTATTTAAAAAAAAAAAAATCGAAATTAAAGAAATAATCTCTTTCTCTCTCCTGTACACTCATATAAATCCACGCTATCGAAACTAATGAATTCAAACGAGATATTTTATAATAAAATAAGTGTTATATGAAAGATAATTGTGTCGTAAAATTATATGTGTATATATATATATATATATATATATATATCTACAGAAATATTATATATAAATAAAAAAGAAAACATTACTACATTTAAAATAAATCACACGAATAAATTCGTAAAATATACATGTATACCTTAAGATATTCCCAGAGTGAAGAACGACTGAATCGATTTTTTGACCAAATTGGTAAACTCGTCTGGACTCGACGAAAGATCCTTTCAAAAAGTTTCTCGAGGACGTACGTACATACGAATTGGCCGAATGTATGTCAGACAAGTACTCGACACGCTCACGCTCGTGATTTTACTTTCTACGAGACATCGATCGAAGGAGACCGCTAAAAGAGAAAGAGAGAGAAAAAAGAAAAAAAGAGTTTATGTATAAGAAAAAGAGAAAGAGAGAGAAAGAGAAACATAAATTTTTATGCGTTCGTCCTGGTCAAGTGTGTACACAACCTTAAAAGCATTTACGTTAACGAGATGCAATCGGTACAACGGTGCTAGCTAGCAAGACAAGAGGAAACAGCTAACATAAGTGAGAATTGTACGTAATGTTAACGATGTTTAGTCAAGTAACTATGTACGTGTGTGAATATATACAAGTAAAGAGTGCAGTTTAACGGTCCCTGCATTGAAATTTTCTCAGATGAGCGTGCATTTACTCGCAAGTTGCAGAGAGTATTCAAATCGTTCCTTCGAAAGAATCGATCTTTAAGCTTATCGATTTCTTTGCTTTAACTTTAATAAAAGTTGCGAATAAAAATGTTTTTTGCCTATAGCTGATAAGTTCGCAATATAAAACTATCGGTCATTAAAATAAATAAAACTAAACTTGATAACTATAAAAAGATCTAATAAAAAAAAAAAAAAAAAAAAAAGTTTATAACATTTCATATAGGATATTCTGTATTTATTTTTCATTTTGCTATTTATAACAAAACCCGACTATTATTTTTTAACGTGATTATTTCTATATTTACAGTTCTTTTCATGAATAATATACATACATTAAATTAATTATTATATACATATATTTTTCTTCCATATCTATATACCTACTTCAAATGATTATATATTATTTAAATGTAAATTATTTATATGAACGTGAATATAAAAAATAATGTATCTCTATGATCAACGAACTCCTATTCCTTGCAATAAATTTTTTTCCTATTCCCATAATCAATTTAATTGAAGATATATGCAGGTAATTCGTCGTACAAGCACATCGTATTTTAAAAAAGTAGTCGGCGTTCACGCGTCGCACGAATCCCGGATGGTATTTGAAATTCCGCGTGGTAGGAATCGTAACGTTAAAGATTATTACCCTTCTGCTCTCAATCGCGTTAATTAGAGTTAATTAGCATTCACGGACGGGCAAACTCGTAGAGAGGAACGGTTGGCTCGCGATCTCGATTGGCCGCTGCTGCGTTTCCTCGATGAAAAGTGCGAGCCATGGACTTTGAAAAGCATTCGTGGAATTCGCAGCAGTGCCCAATGAAAAATCCTTTCCTCTCGAGCACCACGAGTTCGATGCACCGATCCTGCACGATCGAAAGTCAACGTTATCACTCTTTCTCCGCTTCTCTTCTCTTCCCTCCCGATCAAATATCCTCATTGACATTAATTATTAATTAAAAAAAAAAAAAAATGCATTCTTAATACACCCGGATGCAACACGTACGATCTTCTAAATTATTTTTTTATTATCGATCGTTTCAAACTCAAATATCAGTGAATTAATTCCCCCTTACAGTAATACTAACAGTAAAAGAAAAAGTATAAAAAAAAAAAAAAAGAAAGGGGAGCCAGTGATTAAGAAGAAACGATTTTAATGCAGTTGCATGCAATTCTTAAGACTTAACCTGTAGGTTAAAGCTCGAATAAAAAAGACCTCTGTCTTTTATATTTTTCATAGGAGTTCCTTAAACCAGAGAATTCCATAGTCGAATACAGGCATCTTATAATCCTTTGGTGGGTCAGGGAGAGAAGAAGAGTAACAATGCCGTTCGCAAGGAAGACCGTACTAAAGCGTGGGAGAATCGTATAAACCGAGCAAAAGGTATATAATCTAGAGAAGAGTACTATCGAGTAAGAGAAATACAGAAAAAGAAGGAGAAAGAGAAAGAGGAAGGGAAAAAAAGACTCTAAAGGACAATCGACATCTGCTTCTGTGCCACATCGGAAACCTTAACCAAGGGTTTTACGAGGGCGAGGGCAGGTTCCCATGGTTGGTAGGGCAGGTATATATACCTATACATGTACGTGTGTATATGTTTGTGTATATATATATATATATATATATATATATATATAGAGAGAGAGAGAGAGAGAGAGAGAGAGGCTCTATCAGGTGCACCAAAGCCCTGACCCCTGGCCGTAGAGAAACCTCTCATAAACTTCATCTTTTTCGTCGATTTTATCTCTTACCATCCACGAATGATAAATTTACTTTTTCGTTAATAACGATGAAATAAAAATTTCTCCGTGTAATATAAAAAAAAAAAAAAAAAAAAAAAAAAATTGATATCTTTTGCAAATGTTTCCTTGAAATTACACCGCTTATATAACTTCATAAAATCATTTCGATTCGAAACGTACGATGAAATCACTTGGAATCGTGCATTTGACGAAATTATTTAAATTTTATCATTCGACGATATGATGATACGATAAAATTGTTGGAATTGTTCGAATAAAAGTATTTTATCGAAGCTAATTTTAAGAAAAAGACCATAAAAGTTTTTCTCAAAGAACGCAGTAGATACCGCGTCGGGTAATTAGCAAGGTGTCTTAATTGCGCTCGTTAATAAAAAGTTTTCTTGAAGTATGAGAGATTTCTCGCTTGCGATGCCGACGCAGTTGTGTTCTCAAAGTTTTCATGATGATTTATTAACGATCCAAGGCAATTGACCTGCTTCTCGATCATAAGTCTCTTCTCTTCTGTGTCGCATCGTACTAGATTTTGCGAAGGTATTATGTTTTGCTAATGAATATAAACCGATCTAGCAAAGGTTTTTGCTTTAACGATTATTTCACATGAAAGCAATTAGCCGATCGTTTGCGTTAAGTAACGTTTTACGTTAATCAATGAATCTAGATCTTTGTCGAGATGAAATCCTCTTGATCAATGCGCTTCCTTATAAAATCTTATTAAGAGTTTAGTAATACTTGTTACTTGCATTATCTATTTTCCATGCGATATACTATGATCGATATATTTTATGGAATGATTAAACAAAACTTGTATGAATTACATATTTACGTACGTAAAGAACATTTTTTAATTAAAAAAAATATTTTTCTTCTCATTTGAAACCTCTTGGACATTTTTAAAATAAATGCTTTTAAATAAATTTCTTCTTTAACAATTATTGAAATCATAATTGTTACAAAAAAAAGAAAAAGAAAAAGGAGTGAAAGCTGTTATAATATGATTACTTATTATTAAAATCGAATAAACTAAAAACTGCTTTCATAGATCTGGTAAAAATAGGTCGACAGTAGCAATGTTAACGATTTCTTAGAGAAAGTATCATCGACCGGTATTTATAGTAAATTAATCGTTGAGGAGGAGGAGGAGGAGGAGTGCACGCGAAAGGGCAGAATTTTCCCACGAAATTTCCAACCAGTCGGAGACGAATTCACCTTTCGAACGCATCGCCCGCAAACGACTAGCTAACGAAAATAAATAAATAAAAAAAAAAGCTGCCAGCTGTAAAAAAAAGAAGCTTTTATCGAGCCAACCGGAAACGTTGTCACATAATACACAAACACATAGAAAAAAATACGTACACGTGGACACTGCACGTGCACGCTGCATGTGGACGACATTTTACTTTTATGAAACTCGTCAATTTCTTGACACACACGTTCGAAGGAAGCATCATCGACAAAAAAGAAGAGAAAAAGTGCAAACGAAGGATCGTACGAAAGAAAGAAGAGAAAAATAAGAAGATGATAGACAATGAAGATCGGTCGAAAAATCTTTCCAAGGTGGTGATGATGATAGCGCGTCGTAGAGAATATTTTTTTTTATAAAGAGCCTCCCCTTCGAGTCCTTTTATCGTTACGATTTATTTACAATTGTTCAATTTATAAGAAAGAGAAAGATAAACTGATAAACAAAAGGAAAGAAGTATAATAATGAAGAGAGAGAGAGAGAGAGAGAGAGAGAGAGATGGATTAATAAAGCAGAAAGAAAGAGATACAGTTAATGAATAGATGGAACGAGATAGACTAATAAAGAGAAGAGAAGAGAAAGAGAGTAATTAAGAGCAAGAATGAGATAGAGTAATGAAGAGGAAGAAAGAGATACAGAATAATGAATAAAAGTAGAGAAAGAAGGAATGATAGTATGAGAGGAAAGGAGAAACAAGGACGCAGCAATATGAAAGGAATTGCAGAGAGAAGAAAAGAGAGGCAAGAAAGAAAGAAAGGAAGAAAGAGAAAGACGTAAAGCTGCGAGGCAGAGTTCGTTGGCCGATTGTCTACCTTTGCCGTGAGCTCCTCTCTCTCTCTCTCTCTCTCTCTCTCTCTCTTTTCTTGCGGTCCATTTCGTTCGCTTTATTCACCACTATCCTTTGCCGTGGGTGTGAGTTTCTCTGTGAGAGTTTACGTATGTGTGTGCTAAGAAAAGACGAGGAGAAGGGAGAGATAGATAGAGTGAGAGAAAGAGAAAGAGAGAAGGTATATACAGGGCCTCCTTTCGTAGAGGGTGACGTCATCGATCGATAAAACGAGCAAGGAGCGCAGGTTGTCTCACGGATCCTCTCTTTCTCTTTCTCTCTCTCTCTCTCTCTCTTTCTTTCTCTCTCTATCTGTTTTTCTCTCCCTTCGACTTTATAAGGAATCTTGTATAACCGACGCGTGATTCGTCCAGAGTTTGTACTCTTTCTCTCTGTCTCTTTCGCTCGCTCGCTCGCTCACTCACTCACTCTTCTTTCTTATTATTATCAAAATCTCGTTTCACGATTATGTTCGTCGAATTAAAACACTATTACCATTTATCTTTTTCTACAAATACCTATGGAAAAGTTTGGATTTTCTAATGTTGTGTTGCATTACAAACGATCGATACAAAGATTTTTCTAATCTACAGTTATTTTCTTATCTAACGGTAGTCGTTGTATTAATCTTTATTAACGGGCACATTTTTTAATTATATATATATATATATATATATGTAAAAATTGATTTAAAAAATATATTAGATATTTACGATATCTATATCGTAACGAAATTATAATGATCCATAAGTGAACGTAACCTGATGCTCGCAGACACGTGCCTAACAAAAAATAATATATCGAAAATGAAATCGTCTCTCGATTATGGCCTTTCTTCCAAGAAAAATACGCTTGCAAGCTGTCAGCAAAATTAACGACAGGGATGAATGATTCGAAAAATACGTGCTTCAAATATCATCAACGTCCATGTGCTTTATAATCATTTTTATTACAAGTCCGATCATGCTAATATTAATTTCTCTAAAATAAACAAAAATACGTTATATAGAAAACAAAGATATTTATCTATTATCGTAATAGAATAATCTCAAAATAAAATTCAATTCGTGTGGTCTCTCCGAGCCAAGGTGAATATACAGACAAACATTCGTATCGAATGTAAACAAACCAAATGCGTTATCAACAGCATCAGCTTATTCTTAAAAGGTCAGCTACATTTATCACAAATAATAATTTCGCAACACTATTTTAATTAAATATTGAATAAAATAATTTCGATTCGATTTATTCGGATACGAGAAAAGTTATTTTTCTAATGTATTTGTCAAAGTTTCTGATTTTTTAATGAAAAGTTTTCTAGGCGTAAATAACTTTTTTTATACCTAGATACTACTACCTGAATATTACATAGGTATAATGAGTTTATGATACAAATAAATCTTTGTTTCGGACAATGTTCAGGTAAAAGTAATATATCAGGTAAAGATCGTAAATATACTTAAAGTACTTTACGTAGATATACTAAATTATAGACGGTCGTAAAATATACCCATTCGTCACATTTAATCCCTTCGTTAATATTTCTTCGACATTTCTTCCAACAAAAAATTTCTTTTATTACCATTATTGAACTTACAATTGTAAGAGAAACTGAAAGCTCTTTCTGTGTTACTTATTATTGTAAAATTAAATAAACAGAGAATAATAACAAACACATTTTTTTCGAGTTAATGATTTGCTTAACTTACAACTAAATAAAATCAAGGTCAAATTCACTGTTCGTAAAAATACAAAATTGAATGCAGATTTACCAAATAATTTTTTTTGTTTTCTTCAAGGAAAAATATTTGAATTTCCAATAGGGTCATTAAAATTTTACTTGGAAGAGATCAGCCCGAAGGAGACTTTCTGAACGGCCAACTTTTACATTGTAAGGACGTATACCAACGGAGAAATGCAAGATACTTTTGAGGTCAGTCATTTTTCGTTACGACACCGAACGTAATGACGAATTCGCTTCATCGAATTTTTATTTATCTTATCATATAGCTACGATGTAATTAGTATAACAAATTTACTAATTACGCATATAATGATGATGCAGAAATTCGTTCTTTAGATATATTTTGCTTATGGTCGTTTCAACATCGACACTCTTTGGCAACCTCACGCTATTTAACAATGATTAAACACGATTAACATAAATTTACACTCTGACGTAAATTTCATTTAGAATTTAGGAGTATGTCGGTAATTTTTTTATGTAGATTATTTAAATATTCTCTAAATATATTAGTTAACGCTCTATAAAGCAGGCGTTTCATAGAAAATTAACTCGTTACATTGCGATCACAATTCAACAGAATTTTTACTAATTGGATAATGATAAAGAGAGAGAGAGAGAGAGAGAGAGAAACAGCTTATAAAAAAATCTTTCTTAAACACATTACTTCTTGAAGTAGAAATGTTGTTAACTTCGACCACCGTAACAAAAATTATACGAATGAAAAAACCATAGTCAATCGACGGAAACAAAAAAAACCGTAAATGAATGTCGTTGCACATATTATTAATATAAAAAAAAAAAAAATGAATAAAAATAAGAATAAAAGAAGGAAGAGAGAAGTTGTAACAAAGAAAAGTTAGTCGGTAGAAGGCTGACTTCGCGCGTGGCAACCACGCTCTTGCCATGAAACAAAGGTTAGAGCCGCGAGTTCCTCGTAAATCCTCGGCATCTCGAACTTTTTACGTTCACCTCGAAACAAGGCTCTCGAGCAAAGTTGTAAAATCGAGTGAAAAAAAAGAAATAAAAGAAAAAAATCGATGGCCACGACTGCGCTCGTTAAAAGGAAAAAGAAAAAAAAAGAAAGATTAGAACGGATCTATCTTCCTTTTTTTTTTTCTCTGATAAACGACGCTAATAACTAACCCAAATTAAACTAAGCGTACTTAGACCGATTAAAAAAATTATGAAAATAATCATAAATTGTTCATGGATCTTCATTAACAGAAAAAAAGTACATCATCGATCGAGAAAAGTACCCTTCGCGTCGACCTAACTTATATAGCGAAATAACAAATAATAAAAAATAAAAAAAAATACGAACTAACAATAACAAATATTATTATTAATTTTTACAAATTTTTCGACGAAACTATAATCTCCATATAGAGAGAGAGAGAGAGAAAGAAAGAGAGAAAAATATATACATATAACATCATTATTAATGATAAACGTTTAGTCTAATAAATCGTTAAATCAATCGTACCATGTTATCCTAAGATCGAAATCCAAATATGACACTCACCTTCGACTTCGGGTCGAAAGAATCCTTGAGGGGTCTCGACGAGAACTAACGCATGCTCCGATCTAAATAACTCTTCTCTTTTTATTTTTCTTTTCGATGATAGAACGATCTCTGCCGCACAGTTAAAATAAACGTTGTCCGAATGATAAATGATCTAAGCAAGCTAAAGATCGACGATATGTAATCGTTTGGTTTTTCCTTAGAATTAAGTACGAAGGAACGATCCGAAGCGCGTCACGACTTCGTCGAAACTGCTGAATCGAAGGAACTCAACCGGCCACGATGGCGCTGCTAGCGACATCGCGCACGTGTGTCCAAGTGGCGTTTGGGTGGGGGAAATGCATGGGATAGTCCCATCCCTCCTCTTTCTTCCCCTCTCCTTCCACCTCCTTGCTATTTATATTTCTTATATTGAAATTGTTTTTCTCTCACTTTTTATTTCTTTTTTTTTTTCTCCTCTCTTCCTTGTCCTCGAGAGTTCCTCTTTTTGTAACTTTCTCGAAAATCTACTTTCTAATTATTACTACTTCGAGGAAATGAAATTATTTTCTTATCGTTCACGAAAAAATCATCAATAACTCCGATGAGAAGAGAATTTTAACGCGTTATCAATAAGTTTTCCTTTTTCGTGTCCTTGAGTGGATATCGGGATGAAGTCTTCCGATATTTGGACCGTGAAACTGCACGCTTTCTTCATCTAAAGCTGATTTTAAGATGCAATGAAGTCTTCATTAAATACTGTTATATATTATGTTTATTAGGTTTCCGATGAACAAGGTATATAACCGTGAGTTTTAAGATAATTATATAATAAAGTATAATATGAATCGACGAGGACGAGTTAATTCGTTATGAAAATGTAATTGTTCTGGTAATAAAAAAAAAAAAAGAAAAAGATAAATAAATCATTTGGCTAGTTATGTCAAATATGAAACTCAAGTTTTCTACATTTTTTATTTTCTTTTTAAAAATCTTCACGTCGCGTTAAAAAGTTTACTTCGTTTTTTAGAAGAACGAAAGCTTGTTCCGGTATTAATTATCAAATAAACGTCTAATATACGTATGTTAGATAACAGTAATGACTTAAAATAAATAAAATAAAATAAATAATAATATATTTGGATAAAATTTCATTCCATTTTTTATGAGTAACCAATGAAGAAAAGCTAAAACTCTTCTCGATTAACAGGATGTAAGAATGAAAAAGGAAATCGACGTTTGAGAAGGAAATCGACGACATGATTTGATTCGATTGGCCAAGTCAACGTAGTCTATTGGTACTGGGACTACTCTAGCGCGAAAGAAGAAGATGAAGAAAAGGATGGAACAGGTTCTACATTCATTCACATCTCGTCGGGGACCTTGAACAGAAGAAAAAGCATTCCGTGCAGTTCCTACTACTATGGAAGAGAGTCTCATCCTGTATTCGACGAGCACTGCCCTCAAGCTACGAAAGAGCTGTCGTAAATGTCCAACAAGACGAACCAATAAGCTCGTCCTCTATTGGAAAGCTCTTTCTCTCCTTTACAAACACAGGTAAGAAAGGTTCATGAAAAAAATATCCTAATGTGACTAAACAGAATTATGTTGTATAAAACTTTCTACTATTGTTCTCCTTTGTTTGTTATATTGAATACGTCCTGTCTATGCAAAAAAAGAAAAAGAAAACAAATATCAAAACCGTTCGCAAATACAATTTTTAAAGTGTCTAAGCTATATCCGAGTTGTAACTTATTGTTTTTATCCTTTTTAATTTCTGTCATGTTGGCTTTTTTTAGATTAATAAACGTTATCACAAGTCTTGAAGTGGGTTTAAAGAATTGTATTTATACATGTTAAATACATTTCGTGTGTTGTTCTATTACGAATGAAGTAAACAATTTTCATGCATTTCGATCACACAAAAACGAATAAAGAACCACGATACAAAGAATGATTATTCTTCCACTTTTGTTGATATCCTATTATCCAAAGAAAAAAATGGAAGAAAAAAAAATAGAGAAAGAACACTTCAAGGTATCCAATATGACACGATAATCGTGAATGCTCGTGCGTTGCTCATTATTTTTAACGAGTTTCTCCGTTGCTCCACTTTACCAGAGTACAACAGGTGAAGTACACTGCGAATAAATTTCAATGCATCTTAAAGGGGAAGAACTTACGAATCGAGTATTTACATTATTCATATTCGAGCACGTGCGTACGCTATACATAATTTCTATCTTGATATAACGTTAAGAAAATAGGAAAGCCATACAAACGTATCAAAAGTACATATCTCAAGAAAAAATTCTGATATCTAATCGACTTGCACTTGAAATTTTCTTCGTACGTAAAACTTGAACGAATGCAGTTCTTAGAAGACATGATTAAAAAAAATAATAATAAAATAAAATAAAATGAAATAAAATAAAATAAAATAAAATGAATACTCTGTTTGTATAAACGTCAAGGATGATTACAAAAATACGACTCAGACCAAAATGAAAACAACATAGTTTACGTTGTTGCGAGGAAGAAAAGACAAACACGATAAATAGTTGTACGTAAAAGCTTATAATTAGTATACAAGAATAAAGACAACATTTATTCACCTGCCTTTCAAATCTAACTACATATGTATATACATACATTCGTATATTCATGGGTAGATGCATAATGATCACATGTGTACACATATATACGAGGAGAAGATTGGTTTATAGGAATTAATAAAAGTTAAAAGCATACAAAAGGATGACGATTCAGTCGTCGTCGTCGTCGTCGTCTAAGGAAAAGGATAAGAATAAGCAAGTCCTTCGACGATTCTCTCGAGTATGGCTTAACGTGTGGTAAGCGTGTTATCTGGGGGCACTAATCTAAAACGTTTCAACGTGAGATGCGTGGGCACGTGTGTTCGAAGATCGGTGCTTAAGAAACACCTCTCATGAAAGAAGAGTGAGAGAACCTACGCCTTTCTCACAAGGAACAAGTAAGTATGTATATGTAATATACATATATGTGAAGGAGTATGATGAATTAAAGAACTCCAATGATTTTGACACTCTTAACGAATGTACTTGCACGAGCTCGACATTAATAATAATCCATTGAAATCTTCAAGGAGATCTTATATATATATATATATATATATATATATATATATTTGTTCACACACATATTTGTTCTTTTTTATCGTTCTTCTCATTCGACTGAATTTGTATGGATTCGCGATGAATCGAGCCTCGAACGATCGAAGCGATTACGAGACACCCTTTGAGACTTAAGACTCGCTTTAAGAGGATTCCCAAGGAGAGTTGTCAACGGGCACGATTTTGCAAGCGAACGATACGTAAGAGAATTCGAGAAAAAAAACCTTTGATCTCCTTTTATAGCGAAGCCTTATAAATTTGATCAGCAAAATAAATCGATTAGAAATCCTACGCTTTGACTCTTTACTACTGTCGTTATTTTAATCAAAACGAAAAGAATTAAATTTAAATGGTTTCGAAATCGAAATTGAATTTTTGTTTTTCTTCTATATCTATCTCCGATTTCTTTTTTATTTTATCTATTTAAAATTGCACAAATCTCACGAGTTCGTTAAAAAATTATACTATATAAAAATTTATTGTCTCGTGCATATAATTTCGTACGACAAAAAAATACGACTACATATTTAGAAATATGAAAAAAATATTCTTATATAATTAGATTTAAGAAAAAGAAAGAAATTACTAGCAAGAACAATAGGCTTTTAGGAACGACTACGACGATCATCACTTTGCTACTTGAGTACCTCGCAACGCCCTCTTATTTACCATAATTGCATGGAGTCTCGTGTAGGTTTAATTAGTTTGGTCATTTAATGCACGAGAACAATGATTGGTCGTAATGTCGCAGTTTTTCTAATGACACGTTATTATGTTACTTTCTTTATAAGGACTGCTTCGAAACATCAAACGCTTCGTATTAGGATAAGAAATGATACTTGATCGATATATTTGATTAGAACCCATTTGATTTTATTTCGAGGTAGGCTGAATACGTTTAACGTATTTCTCTTTTATCCGTTCAACTAATTTTCTTTCTGAGAAAAAGAAAGAAAGAGAGAAATATTAAGAAACGTTTGAAAGTATCTTACTGGGAATTTCTATTCTTTAGAATATTCTTAATCCTCTTTCCTTTTTCCTACAAAATCATAAATATTAAAAGAAAGTTTCAAGCAATACCCATCAAAGAGAAAAAGGAACGTTCTCATACCTGGTTCGAATTTTCTGAAGACAAATGAACTTTACCATTTAATCCTACGATTATCTCAATTATTTTTAGAATCGTCGTGATTAATGATCCAACAATTAAGAGATTATATGACAACGAAACGAAGCTTTACAGAAATTTTTCTGGATGAATTTCGTCGACTTGAACATAAAAAAAATTATCGTAACTTTCAATCCGTCGATTTTATCTGTTTTCTTAATCCTTTATTTTTGAAATAATTTGCAATAAATTTGCTAAAAAGAAGAGAAAAGAACATTTGTCGGGTCAAGATTATTTTCAAAAAATAACAATAGAAATTAAATCGTAATCCCTCATGTTTTCGAACGATAACCTGTACATAACGAAACTTGAAATCTTGAAATTTTCCAACGGAATCGAGTAATCCTTTTATGAGCGAAAGCGATTATCCCTTAACAACGTACGCAACCTGTCGTTTCACTCAAGTACGCTCGTACGGTTTCCGTTGGCACGGCAGACGAACTATCAAGACAATTAATTTGTGGCTTTTTTCATGCAGCTGAAGCGCTAACCGCACTGAAGCACACGCACGCACCGGGTTAAAGGTGCAATGTAGAAAGAGGGTGTCACGAATGTGCACGTTACCGTGTTACGTTGCACGTTACATCCTGATGAACATTCTCACCTGCTCTACATGTAACGTCTGCTTGAGTAACAACATCTAAATGTATCGTCCCCGTTATGTTAATAATATTTATCGATGTAATTACAACCAATTCGTTTGATCATTCTATTCTATATTATCTCGATTTAATCGAACGGATTAGGAATCCTATCAGAACAAATTTGATTCTTTATTGATTATTCGAGATCGACGTATTCAAGATAGCAAGTATCGAACGTTGAAACAAATAATATATATATATATATATATATATATATATATATATATATATTCTATATCGAACAAAATCTAAGATATATAACACGTTTTATATTAAATAAAATATATAAAATATCATCTCTACGTACATCATTTGTTTAATGTCAAAGATTTCAATCACGGATCGTATCTTGATTTCACTAAAAAAGGAAAAAAAAAAAGAAATATTCGCGATAAACTATAATGTTATTTCTACGATCTCAAGAGCCGATCTCAGATGACAAATTATTAACGATCTAGCTCGTTTGGATTGATTTTCTTCATCGATTATGAGTTCTAATTCATTAGGACGATTATCCGAAGAAAATGCAAAATCGTAATGGAAACGATCTTGACTCGTACGAATAATTCAAGCGGAACGAGAACTCTTTACGGACGAGTTCGTGAGCACACGAGAGAGCTATCGCTTTTCTTTCGGAAAGTCTCGACTGGTAACTGTTCTCACTGTAAGAGGTGGCCTGGAGAGTCGCCAATCCGAGGTTGCACCCAAGCACGTTCAGGTAGCAAGGAGGCCGAATTTACATTTTATTCGTATTGCCGTAGCAACCTACGATGCATATTCCTATCGACCACACCTAGGAGAGGCGTCCCTCCGCCATCTCCCTTCCCCTCTTTCCCTTCCTTCCTTCCTTACTCGCTCGCTCGCTTGCTTGCTTGCTTGCTTGCTTGCCCTACCCTGCCCTCCTCCAATCCCATGGCTAACTGTGCTTCTGCTAGAGAGCTGTTACTACTGCAACCAGGATCCTACAGGATACTCGATAAACGATTGTGAGTTTCGAGTCAATACTTCTATCGAAACTTTTTATTCTTAATTATCTTAATTTAGTTAACTAATTTTATTTTCTTTACTCGGTCAGTACTCTAATACTAATATCATTCTTGTTATTTCTTATTAACGAAGTGAATAAAATTTATTTTTCCTTTGAAAATTAACCCGCTATTTACTTTTCTATCGTTACTACTATTTCTATTATCTCGTTCCCCATTGAAATTAATGATCAATGTTTATGAACATAAGAATAGAAAGAGAGAGAAAATTGCCATTAAAAATCAGTACCTTATAAATACGAAATAATTTATGAAATGAAGATGACATATATGAAAGGATAATCGATAGAATCATGCCTATTATAATGTCAAATAGAAGGAATAAAAGAAAGGAAATAAAAGAGAAACTAATAAGATAAACGCAATATCCTACGTCGGGGACTTCGCCTAACCGATCTCTCCTCCTCGAAAATATTTTCAGAATCTCCGTTTGAAGAAGCACTATATCCTATGTCTTTTGCATCCTACACATTTAATGGCACCCATGCGTTACTCGCTTCCTATCGTAAACTCTCCTTTCGAGATAGCCTCTAGACGAGGAGAACGGAAATCGTTACATTTAAACGATCGACAATAAAATTAGCGGAGTTCATAAACAATGAATTTCGATGAAACTTGAATGCACTCTATAGCTCGTTTCATTAATCTACCCCTAACATCGAGACGATCGTATGCATAATACAAAAAAGAAAAAAAAGAAACTTACGATATAATTCCATTTGAGAGAACTACGTCAAATAATAACGGATATTCTCATACATATATTATATTCCTTCTCCATACACGTACGTATATACTTTGTCGAGTTTACGAACACTCGCGGAAAATATTAACGACCGAATCCATTGACTCGCGACGCCTTGAAGCAACAACATTGTAGCAGGCCGATCGTTTTCCGGGCGAGTGGATCTTCGATGGCGTCTCAGACACCCTGAGGGCCCTAAGACCCAGCACGAGCACCATTTGTCCTTGACTTCGCTGCACTCTTAAAGGGCTTCCTCTCTCTCTCTCTTTCTCTTTTTTTCTCTCACTCATTCTTACATTCTTTGTACCTCACACATTTTTTATATTCTCTTTCTTTTTCTATCTCTCTCATACATTTTTACAATCTTTTCCTCTCTCTCTCTCTCTCTCTCTCTCTCTCTCTCTCTCTCTCTCTCTCTCATATACATTCCCTCTCACACACATTTATTTTCTCACTGTCTCATTTTCTTCCTTTTTCTATCTCTCATTCATTTCATCGAAGAATAGAAAAATTGGCGACGTATAGAGAGAAAAGGTAATGCTTAGTTGGAAGAAAACGAAGAGAAAAGCAAAAGGCAGCACATGTGCATGCCGCTTAATTGGGGACCTCCATGAAAGAAGAAGTCGAGGAGCGCGTGCCACATGCCGCGCGTGTCTTCGAAGGGGCCCTGCTTAAGGCCCCCAAGAGTCGACTTTACTCATCGAGAACGTCCTGCAACATTCGTATTTGACATCGTTGAACCGTGAAAATTTAATGTCCGGTCTTAGTGGGAAGAGGAGAGGTGGAGTGGCCTGGAGAACCAAGGAGGCATCTACTGTTACGATATGACGTGGCGGAAGCACGAGCACGAACTCAGTATTTCTCAACCGTTCTTCTAACCATTGCAAATTTATATCTTATTAGTATACTAAACAGTTTTATGAAAGAAAAAGAATCAAAAAAAGGAAAAAAGAAATAACGAAGAAAACGTTTACTTTCGAGTAGGCTATAACTTAAATACTGACTTTTATCTCCCTCTACATGTATAGTGTATTTGTAAAAAGAGAAAGACAAAAAAATATATATATATATATTAAATATTTTTAATGAAAAAAAATCTGCCAGCTTGAACAAATTTTATTATATTTTTCTATCCCTCATTCTGGTCCGAATCATTCATTCGTTATCTTCTCCTACTACCTTTTACTATCCCGAATATAATTACATGGAAACAAAAAGTAAATTTCTATAAAAGTTCATTATTCTCTTTCTTCTATATCAGAAAGACACACTTCCTTTATTCTTCTAATTTCGTAGCAATTTTATCCAGCCGACCATCTGCCAAATGGTTTCCACATTTTGTGGCTGCTCTCAGTCTCGAGCAGAACAAACGACCACATCGATCTACCTTTTTTAGGTATTCTCGAATAACCACGAGATTGTCCTTTTCTTGTAAATACATCTTCTTCTTTTTCTTCCTTTTTTAGGATTCTAACTTGAGAGGTTTCGCAAACACTTGTTTACAGATCGACGATGTTTCCAAGAGAAAATTTGAGAGACGCTGCACTAGATATCGCCCAGGGCCGTACGAATGCAACGACTGGTCTTATTCGTGGGTGGCCTACGGCGAACACGTTCCGTTTCATTCGCTAAATCGAATAAGTTCGAAAGAAGGGAGCTTCGAACTTTGCTAATTATGTCTCATCTTTGACGGTTAAATTCTATTATAATAATCGCTAGTCATACACAATGAACAAAACTTATGAAACGATAATACTCTACGTTCACTAATTTTCTAAGCAAGGATATCTTCCAGTATATATGTATATCTCTATATACATCTTTCAAACGTTGATTCTTCTTCCGTTTCTCACGAAGATTCTAAGAAAAAAATCATCAAGGAAGAATGACTTTCGTAGAAATTGTAGACTGGACGAAGACTTTGCAATAACACCTATCACTATCGTCCATCCCGTTTTCCACGAACTCAGCTTTAAACAATACACGCTGGTATTATCTGTAGAACCGACCTAGACACATTCCGTGTTATCGCAAAATTGACGGCCGTGCCTAGCTCTCCTAACCACAGTATTTACCCACTCTTAAATCATGTCTGTCGATATTATTTTCAATTCGTTCGGATTTTCTTATGTTAGAGATTTCTCAAAGCACCTGACTTCTTCTAGAACAAATTTCGCGTGACATTGAAGTATCCCAAGTAGAATCGATTTTCAGTTTTCTTTGTTTTCGTCTTTTCTTAGAAATAAATAAAAAAAAAAAAAAAAAAAAAAAAAAAAAATACAGTAAACATCTTTTCTTTATAATAAATTATTTTTATCTATGCATTCTATAGATATCTGGTATTTTATTATTACATCCCTAATCGTAGAATACACCGACAAAGTTTAGACAGAAAATTCTGAAACACCGTATACAACGATATCTAACTGTTCTATAATGATCTGAAATACCGATTGCTAACGACGAATCGTTATTTAGTTTCACCTATGTACACATATATATGTAGGTGCGAATGTACCAACGTAACCTTTATTAAGTGCATCAATAACGTTATGCAAAAAGCTGCCGGAACCCGAATAAAATTCTTCATCCCACACTAGAATTCCAATGAACGACGAGATGTATAAATGCTGGTATTGCATCGATATCATTGCTGCATAAAGAACTTCGAAATTTATATTATATACAGAAACATCAATATTATATATAAAGTATTTGAAAAATTACAAAAAATATATATATATAAACTTTTGCTTTTTTTTTTAATAATGATAAAAAATATAAATCTTTAATCAAAACCTATCAAAAAAAAAAAAATAATATCGTGTAAACATTATAAACAAAATACTTCTGAAATTGTATCAAAATGAAATTATGATGTATATATAATGATCATGATAATATTATGATAACTTAAAAAATGCGAACAGCTAGTGATATAACAGCAATTTTATTTTACGATATCATCGAATATTTAATATCAAAGAGTAAATTTTTGAATTGGCCAGAATGTGTATATCTACGTTATAAATCAGCAATATTATATTTTTGAAATGTATCGAAAAGTGCAGCCATTAGCTTGGTAGTACTTACGTTACGTCATTCGATGTATCGAAAGTAATACCCAGTGCCCAGGTCTCACCACTTGGAGGTTGCTGCATACGGAGACCCACGGGCTAAAGACTCTACTATTAATATTAATTACTTTGAAACCAAATATTTATACAACAATTATATTATTATAGTTCAATAATAATTATTATAATTTGGAAAAAGAAAGAAAATCAAACGCGAAACGGATCAAAAATTTTTTTCTATTCAATCGTGATTAGACGAAAATTTATGAATCCGTTTGATATCGACCTGCTTACCCGGTAAAGAATAGAGCCCTTTATACGGAATTCTATTCCCATTAAACTAACATAAACATATTATACATCTCTTGATGTATATTATGTTGAAATAAAAAATAGAAAGAGAAAATACCATGCACATAGCCTATATAAAAACTACGTAGTTTATTCAACATTATTTGATGATAAGAATATATAATATTATGAAGATATCTGTAATATGGTAATGTGAGAATTTCATACCATAAATCGTCAGTCACCTGTGAACATAAAATATCAAAAACATTTTATAATTAAACAAGAAGCAATCGAACTAATGTGCGAATTTCGTGTAAGGTTATCAGTCACCTGTGAACATAAAACTTCAAAAATATTTTATAATTAAACAACAAACAATTAAAATCAATATGCAAATTTTACATAATGAACAAACAACCTGTGAAAATAAGAAATTTATAATTTTTCTTACTTTCTGAAAATAAAACATATATTAAATATCGCATATATCACCTGTAAACATAAAACATCAAAAATATTTTATAATTAAACAAGAAGCAATCGAAATAATGTACGAATTTCATGTAATAAGTCATCAGTCACCTGTGAACATAAAACATTAAAAATATTTTATAATTAAACAAGAAACAATTAAAATCAATATGCAAATTTTATATAATGAACAAATAACCTGTTATTAATAAAATATATATTAAAATAAGAATTATTTTACACGCACGTATGGTACGTACTCACACACATTTACACACTCTCAAACACGAAAAGAACACCAACAAAGAATGGAATCGAATCTTGACAATTTAGATGATATTTCCTGAAACAGAAATAAACTCTGTTTAGATCGATTGAAAATTTTTTACATAATACGTTCATAATCTTCATCAATTTATTTTTATGTCATACACTATAATATTACGACAAATCTTGAAATAATATTTTCAGTACTCTCGTTAATATCCACTGATATATAAAAGGATATTTTGTAATATTTAATCTTGTAACGTGGAAACATCTTTCTGTAACAAAAAAACTATATAAAAGGGCATGTGTGGAAAATTGTATCTACAATTTATGAACAAATATTTTCATAATTTTCATAATTCAATAAATAAAAAATTATATATATATATATATATATATACATTTAGCCATAAATTGTAATACTGAAATGAAAGTAAAAAAAAAAAAAAAATGTATTAAAATAACCATAAAATTAACACGAAATATGTCGAATCCTCGATGCATCAAAAAACTGTTTTATAATTGAATAAAAAAATGTTTCATATTTAAATAAAAAAAAATGAAATTATGTGCAAATACTTATATACAAACATATATATAAATATATATATATAAATATATATAAAGAAAGAATTGCACAATAAATGGTGCATAACAAATTATTTAATACAAATACATATTGCAAATTATTCAAGACACGTTATGAAAAAAATTAAAAAAAAAATATTTCACAATATTTATGAATTAAGTCGCGTTAAAAAAAAAAAAAAAAAAAAAAGTGAAAAGAACGAAAGAATACTATATTCTGTGTCGTATTATAAAATACATACACAATTTTGTATACCACCATAAACATATCCATAACGAGATCAAATCTATATTTAATCAATAGATTACATATATCTTATATCATTATGTTTATACTAACGCGAAGTATGCAGTTACATTGTATCTGTTTGTATACATTACATCGTTTATATGTAAGACATTTTTTTATCTATTAAATTAAAAAAAAATATAGTAATACAATTTCACAATTTTAAAATCATGTAGTTTGTATATATATATATATATATATATATATATATATAAAATAGTAATTAAATATGAAATCTGAAAAAAGGAAAATAAAATTATATATAAAAATATTACACAAAGATTAAAAACAAAATAGTTTTAATACATTCTTGCAGATTATTCTTATGAATTTGTTTTATCGCCACTGTTTGCTTTAACAGATCTTAACTTTCCTAACTGCATCAAGTCTTATAGATTTTTAATCAATAATTAGAATCTATATAAGATGATGATTATATTCATACAAGTCATAAAATGACTCTTACAATAAATGAGCCATCCTACAACTTGTGATAAGACTATGTTGGCATTGGATAAAATATATATCTATAAATATATAATCATCAAAAAGTGAATATATATATATATAAAAAAAAAGGTACAGAAAGAATTATTGATTTACTAATAATTATATAAAAAAATTCAATATTATTTTGAAATAAAAATCTATATGCTTGAGTATCCAGGTGCATTCCTGAATGCAAACCTGTCCCTATTCTGATTTTCGCTCACACTCCTGAGTGTGATCAGCCTTTTCATTCGTTTCATTTATATACCAAGACATATGCATTTCTATTCGAAAAAAATGATATATATTTTTTATAAATTCAAAAAATAAATATTTCCTATAAATTCATCGTCATATCACTCATTACTTCTTTTTCATATTTCTTATGAATCTGTCATATATATATATATATATATATATATATATATATATACAATAAAAATATATTTCTTATTTATCTATGAATCATTTCATTTGATAATCGTGTTTAAATAATTTGGAATAGAAATGTACATCCTTGACATATTTTGTGCACTCCTGAGTGCAAGGCTGTTATTTTTGTATCATATCGCTCGCTCAGCAAGATCTATACATTCCTAATTTAGAATGATTCAAATTTACCTTTCATTCACTTGCACTCTATTTAAATATAAATACATTATTATATTAGGATAATTATATGAAAAATATTATATGAAATAATCTTCATTTATTATTAAATAAATATTATTTCTTTAAAAAAAAATAAAATAAGATTGGAATATTTAAATATTTATTGATTTCATAATACTTTCATAAGTGCATTTTCATTTTGATCATTCGAAACGAGAAATGTATATCCTTACTATAATACGTTCATCTGCATTCCTGAATGCAGGTATGTACTTACTGTGAACTATCATATGCACTCCTGAGTGCAGGCAAGCCATTTCAATCGCTTTATTTGTATATCAAGACTTATGCATTTTTATTCCAAAAAATATTCGTACTTTTCTCAAATATGTATAAATATCTATTAATAATCTTTCTATCATTCATTAATAATCTTCTTAATATTTCTTATAAAACTTTCATATATATATATATATATATATATATATATATATATATATATATATTAAAAATACTCCCTCTTTCTCTCTCTCTCATATATATATTTATTAAATCTTTCATCTCATATTTATTTGTTGATAATTTTGGAATAAATATGTATACCCTTGACATATTTTAATATGCACTCCTGAGTGCTGGCTGCCATTTATATCGCTTCATTTATCTAGCAAGGTTTATATATATTTCTTATCAGAATGATTCAAATTTCCTTTTAATTCATTTGTACCATTTAATTATCATTCGTTTATTATATATGGAAAAAAATAAAATTTTATTTATTTATTGTTACACAAGTTTAATATATCGAAAAAAAAAAAAATTTCACCAGAGATCGACGTATTTTATATATTTCTTCGTTTAGTATTCTTATTAGCGCATTCATTCATTCATCTTTGATCATTCCGAATGTGAAATATATATCCTTACTATAATATGTTCATTTGCATTCCTGAATGCAATCATGTACTTACTATGAACCTTTCATATGCACTCCTGAGTGCAGACAAGCCATTTTATTCATTTCATTTATATACCAAGATGTATATCTTTTTATTCCAAAAAATATTTTTATTTCTTTCAAATATGTAAAAACATTTATTAATAATCTTTGTATCATTCATTATATTTTCTTATGAAACTTTCATATATATAATAAAAATACTCCCTCTTTCTCTCTCTCTTTCTCCTCTCTCCCTCTCTTTCTCTTTCTTTCATATATATTTATTAAGTCATTCATGTCATATTCATTTGTTGATAATTTTGGAATAAAAATGTATACCCTTGACATATTT
>NC_057698.1:1249757-1253948 GCF_014466175.1 Vespula pensylvanica | reverse complement strand
TAATAATAATAATAATAATAATAATAATAAAATATGCACAAGAAAATATCTAGTTAAACATATAGGGATCACTCGTGAATAAAATCAAAGATTTTAATCACGGACACTTTTGCTCGTTTCGGACATGGGACGTCTACGAATACAACCAGTAACCCGTGCCGATAAGGACCTTTCATCCTCGGCATGATGGGCACCAGAGGAACTTTAAATTTTTTCACTTACTACTTAAGAAGTTCTGCGATGGCTCCAAAACACTCGTCCCCCTCGTAGGAGGTCGAATGATGTCGTGAAGTTGGTTGAAATTATTGTTCAATTGATGAATCGTTGAATCGTTGAATCGATGAATCTGTAATACAAAAAGGTACAAAAAAAGATTAATTATATGTTGCATAGCGAATTAATATATTTATGAATGAATGAAAATGATTAAAAAGAAATATATGATTTAAATGACGAACAAGAGAAGTTACGATTGCAAGAAAGAAATATACTTACATGTAATTGTATCCAGACGAAGCTTTACATTCGTCGGTAAAGATGAAGAGGATGAATTTTTAAATTCACACTTTCGACCATTACAATATTTATCGCAACGCAATCCTCTTCTACCGAATTGGCCGAAAGTGTGTTAATTATTCTAACAACGCGGCGAACATATGATTTTAACAAGAATATAACATAAATTCTTGTTTTTGATTTTACTAACGCGACCGAGAAATTCTAAACGGCGAACAACACTGACTCTAATTCGCGATTCTACTTTATTTTATTTTTAAAGCAACCTATTCGATTGCAAAATAATCAAACTGTTTCGCACAAGCACTGACTCTAAGATCGCATTGCGCGCGATCTACAACTGAAGACCTGTTGAATAAAAATTGTTAAAGCAAGCTGTGGCGTTTACTTCTACAATTTTATATATTAAATATTATATATTAAATATGAAATATTGAATATTAAATATCATATATCATATTATACAAATTATATGATCTAGAACTATGAATTTGTATTACAACTTTTATATGTTATAATAGTAATAATAATAATAATGGGAAAAAAATATTCAAAAGATGTAACTGCAAAACTTGTCAACTATATTAAAATAAATGAATAGAATAGTAGAAGCAAACGAATCAAAATTCACGTTGTATCTATCTTTTAAAAATAGATATGATCGCGATAGGGATATGTTTAAAGAAGTATACTAATTGCATGGACATCAATAAATTAAATGGATATATAGTATTGTAATTAAACTAAACAATTATGATTCAGTAATATGAAAATATGATAATCTAAAAAATTAATTGGACGATCGAACGTATCTTGAATTGTATACTATTTAAATTTAAATCTATATTATATATATATATATATATATATATATATATATATATATTTGTGTATACAGTATAGAATAATTACGACACATTATTTATTATCCTTCCTAATCGTTACTATTAATTAAAGATTTCTTAAAAACTTCCAATTTTTTAATGCATCGAAAATTAACCATTAACTTTAGATAGTGCTTACGTTGTTTAATATATAAACATCGTAAGCAATATGAATTACTGAATCTCATTACAAAATTCCTTAAAAATAGCTGTATATGGAGATTCTTTCTTAAATTGAGAAAGAATCTCAACGATTAAAGAAAAGAAGCGAATACTTGCACGTTCTGGGAAATTTTACGTGTTACCAATCCAGTCCTTTAATGCAACGATAATGTGATCGTCTTCCTCGAACCAAGGAATAATGTGAGACCTTCTCATTCTATTTAGATATCTTCTCTTTTTATTCCCAAGTTGTAGATTAAGTAGAAGGAATAACATCTGCAATTAAATTAAATTTCATTAAGTATTAAAACGTGTTATAAAATATTTTACGATAACGTGAAAATATACTCTTACACGCTACGCGAACACGTCGTGACTAGTCTCGACCGTATCTTATATTAAATTGTTAGAAGTCACCTTCCTTTCTCGTTCGCTTACCCGAGAGTTCGACCGTATTTTATTTACGTCTCGTTAAAGGACGAAATTCTTGGAATTCAATAAACGAAAACATAATATATACGTAACGATGTATTTACGATGAGTGTTATCTCTCTGTCTCTTTCTCTGTGTCTTTCTCGGGCTCTCTATTAAATTACTCATTATGTTAGTGAAAAGAAATAAACTTACTTGTATGTAAGACGAAGAAAAACAGCTATGTGTATCAAAAGCATTGTGTCTGTCTCTGTGTATGCGTACGGCTCTTCTGAATTCGTAGAATTCTTGAAAAACTGAAATACACAAATGTATTAGTCGAGTATAAAATATATCTTATGCGTATATGGGTATGGGATGGATGACATTGTAAGATGATATACATATGTTATATGTGTATGAATAATGATGAGTATATTGCGTATATATATACATATATGTGTGTATATATATATATATATATATATACATGAATATAAATACATAATGTATATGATGATGTATATATATATGTGTGTGCGTGTGTATAAATGAATATAAATATATAACGTATATGAAATGTATATTGATGTGAATATACGATGTGTGTGTGTGTGTGTATATATGTGCGAATAAGAAAATCGAATATTATACGAAATACGATTAATGAAAACTAATTAATGGAAAATTATTAATCGGAGCGTCGTTAAAAAACAATAGAAGTATCAATATCACGAAAATAAAAGCAGAAAATACGAAAAGAAGATATTACGTAATAGCTTCCTTGGGAACGCCGAGAGACCGATTTTATTTTCGCGAATATCTCTTACACGCGACGATGCCTCGACTTGCGAACACGGCTACGAATAAATCGCGTGTCCGACAATCGATTGGTATATTGAAAGAAGTTGTACGTTAGAAAAAATTATGCTAATTACCTGTAATTACGAGGAGCGAGACGCTTCGTGCAACCTGTCGACACGCACAATGCAAAATGGCGACAACGCTGCCGAAAAATAGTTGCTCGCGCACGCGCATGACGTCATCACGTAATGGCCCAGCAAAGGATCGTAATTTTTCGATCTATTATTGAAAAATATGAAAATGTTAAAAAGACGATAAAGAGATACAAAAACTATCAAAACGTGTAGTTTTTAAGTCAAAACCAGGGAAATCAACGCTCGAAATGGTCTACTTATAAAAATAAAGCCAAAAACGAGCAAGAAAATTGAAGACGTAATACACCTCGAACGAGGCATCATTTTTTCTATCGCGAATATTTTTTAAACGACATAATGTCTTGCATTGAGAATAACACACCATGTAAATCGCAAATTCGACTATCGATTGGTATATTGGAAGAAGATGTACGTGAGAAAAAATATGCTAATTACCTGCAATTAAGAGGACGACGTATATTCCCTGTCAACTTGATATCGTTTACGCAGCGACAACGAAGCTAATCGGATCAGCCAATCACGAGCCGCGATTATCGTATAGAAATCCTCCCGACCAATAGCGTTCCTTGCAATGTAATTAATAATATTTCCATTATTATTTTTAAATAAAAAACTTTATAAATACGATTTAACAGGATATAAATCAACGCGATAAATAGATAATTGTATTAAATTACCAAAGAAAATAAAAGGATATTGTAATTTACATAAAAAAGAAAAGTTCATAAAAACTATCTTTATAATTTTTAATAAGCGGAAGTAATTGATTTGAGTTTACGTAATATCCGGAAATAGGCAGGATCAGCCGACAGTAACCAATTTATATAGATACAAGTTCACATAGCAGTGATTAGAAAAAATAGAAAAAGACGAAATAATGGAAAAAGAAGAGAAAAAAGAAGAAAAAGAAATTAAGGAGATCATTAATGAGCTTCTGTGTACCATGAAAAGGTAAGCCAATTGTTGGGAGTATAAAAGCATTGCTCTCTCTCTCTCTCTCTCTCTCTCTCTCTCTCTCTCTCTCTCTCTCCCTCTCTTTTTTTGTGTTTTTCTCACTTGAAGTGGAGGATGTTATTCCTCGCCTATTGTTGGCAAGGCGGAACAGCCCACGCTGTCCGGTCCGTGACTTCGCCTCCTCGAACAAATAAATTCTTATCGTTCAAGGAACTCGTGTACGATGACGAAGTCGAGACTATTGGCTGGTTGTCGTCTTTCTCTCTCTCCTTCTCTTTCTCTCTCTCTCTCTCTCTCTCTCTCTC
>NC_057698.1:1228678-1249456 GCF_014466175.1 Vespula pensylvanica | reverse complement strand
CTTTTTCTTTCTTAACAATACATTGTAAAACCATTGCATCGCCACAAATTGATATTTATCGCTTTTTCGTAAAATATATGTAAATGGTACGATCTTAAGAACACATATCACAAGTTATTACCATTAAATGTTTCTTAAGGTAAATCAAATTTTGTTGAAATGATGTCAGATTTGACAGCGATTACGATAACAAATATACATACGTGGAATAATATAGTTAATACATCGCTCAGCAGTCGACACGATAGAACGTAGTAAAAATAAAACTGAAAAAATCAGTGGTCACGATGAGTAGCCTACCATCAGTCGCTACTGTCAGTCGTGAGTCTGCTCGATTTCACGTTCGTTACAAACGTCTATCGATAATGGCAGAGCGTGAAATAAGTACAGCACGATGTCCTGCCTGTCATTAGTCATTACATGTTCTTCATTCATACGTCATAAATACATACATACATATATATATATATATATATATATATACACATACACATCGTGCATACAATCGTGCGTTTTCCTTCGGGTAAATTCAATGACACGCTTGTCGAACGTGAAATTCGAACTTCATCTTTTCCAACCTTTCTTGTAATTCCTATTGCACGTGCAAATATAATAAAAACTACAAATAATAGTCGACACGTTTGTATATCGTCAAAGAAGAACCTGCCTAGATTTATTCTTGAATAAGGGAGAAAAAAAAAGATATATATATATATATATAATATAAGAGAGAAAGAGTTAGAGAGAAAAAGAAAGAGAAAGAAAAAAAGAAAGGGAGAGGGAGAAGAAGAGAGAGAGAGAGAGAGAGAAAGATTTAGATAGAGAGAAGTGACTTGGATATATTAATGGTTGGTAAGAAGATTGTAATGTCTCGAAGGCAGCTAGATCGAAAATATCTATACAGACACGAACCTATTACCTGCCTTTCGCAATACGTCGGATAAAGTTGAATAATAGCGAAAGTGGTCGTAGCATCCTGCCGTGGGAATGCCAACTCGTTTCTCCTACTCGCGTGCTTCGGAAGCGCGATCGAATCCTTTTCTAGCCATGAAGGGTCGTTCTCGAGAACTATCGATATCGTTTCTCTCTCTCTCTCTCTCTCTCTCTCTCTCTCTCTCTCTCTCTCTCTATCCCTCTTCCTCTTTCTTTCTTACCAATTTTATATTTCCTTTTATCAGATAATAGTTAAGCAATTTTACTTTGTAATAATCTTGCATCCAAGGACATGCACGTCTTGCTGATGTTATTATTATTGTTCTATTATTTTATATCTTCATTCTGTTTCATTATATTATATTTTATTACATTATACTTACTATTTTTTTTTTTTTTTGTTATGTATCATTGCAGATATATAATTTTCTTTCTCTCTTTCTTTGTGTTTTTCTGAAAATTCATTTGAGAATCCATGGTCGTCGTTACGTTATTTTCTTTCCATTTCATTTGAGATAAATTTTATTTAAATTAGTTCGTATAAAATCACGTTTCCACGTGATTGTAAAAATCTTCTTAGTTTCAGCTGCTCGAGGAAGAAGTTAGAAAAATAGAGAGAGAGAGAGAGAGAGAGAGAGAGAGAGAGAGAGAGAGATCTCAGACTCGGAAGCAATATTCCTCGTATTTCTCGGCCGTCGTAAAACGTAATGGTGGAACATTTCGCTGCGGTACACCTGAACGGAATACACTCTTCTGTTTCTCGAGCACCTGTTTCCTAACACCTGACATCGTCTTCGTCGTCTTCGTTGTCGTCGTCAAGATGGTTTTCTATTCCATAGGGGGTCCAAGAGGACGTAGCTAACCATTAAGTATCTTCGCTAAAAGAACCGATGCCTTCTTTTTCTCTTCTTCTAAACAACACCGACATCCTCGATCACGATAAACAAAATAGCGGTACTAATGTCTAACAGGTGTTTCACGTCCTCGAAGCTTCGATTTTATCGGGACTGTCATCGACGTGACCACGTACACGTCGGAGAAGCTAATTTCTTTTCTTTATAAAATCTATGAGAATATTTGAAATTCTATGGTCTTATTCGTTGTAAATAAGTTTCAATGTTGAATTAGTTATTTTTATACATTACGTTTAATAGGTTTTGTTAGGTTTATAACTATGAAAATCAAGATGCTTCTTACATATCAAAGAAATTGATATACGTAGATTATTTTAAGTACTTTCAATCTGTTTCAAGATCTAAGATAATATCAAAAACACTACAAATTATAAGATTATAAGAGGGAAGTACGTTGTGTAATTTGTAATAAATGCAGTATTAATTACGTCTTGTAGATTTAGTTTATCTATTCAGTTTCAATGCAGTATTAGCAATATCTTATCTGGTCTAGATCCGATTTATTTTTTCTTTGAAAAATCTTCAATTGAATAGCGAGTTAATAAATCTCAGAATAAATTATATTGAATGGTTCTCTCGGTCTTAAAGAAAATATATTATAAATATCAAATAAATAAATAAATAAATAAATAAATAAATAAATAAATAAAGAAGTGAATCATAAAGGGTATTAGGACTTTCGTTAAATTTGCTAATTTCTTTTCTTTCTCGTGACTTTCAAGAACATTACAAATTCAAAATACATTGCATAATTCGTAATGAATAAGTGAATAATAGCGTTAAAAAAGAAGTACCAGAAGTCTCGTAAAATCGTTTCACTTGGTGGGAAGCTGATTATTCCAACGAAGATATTTGTAAATTAGTAATATCTACGTAAAATGTATGGGTCGAATAAACTGAGAGAATAAACCGAAAGGTCAGTCTTTTCGCGTGTAGGATGGAGAATGAGCGTGTGGGAAGAGAGTCATACTATTCTTATGTATACTTACATACGAGGAAAGACCTTGCATAAGTGTCGATGTTATTAAATGCTCACTTGCGTTGTATATAAACGTCGATGAGTGTTTAACGTCGCAACAAATCGTTCCACACTCTAAAGATGGCATTTCCTTAAAGTCTTTTTTCTTTAACTCTCTCTCTCTCTCTCTCGCTCGCTCTGTCTCTCTCTCTCTTTCTAAAATCGTTTTTTTTTATTTATCAGTATCGGTCGACCAATTAAAAATTATGAAAAAAAATTTTTCATGATCTGATCTTCAATCGTTAACTATCATTAATAATTGTACTTTTAATTAACTTATATTAACTTAAACGATGATAGTTTCAATTTTCATCATTAATACAATCGATATTAAATAATTAATAACTATTATTATCGATCAATATTAATCGTTAATCGAATGAAATATTAACCGATTAACACCTCCGTTGCACCTGAACTATCCGCAATTTCTCATTTCGATTTGTCTAGAGAATTGCATCTGTCAGGGGCACAAGTTTTCTTCTGCAATACGAATTGTTTTATTACATATTTGATTACATTATTTTATTACACCGTTATATTAACGATTTAATTAAGTCAAACAACCACGTAAACACATTCTTCATAACGTTCTCTTTTTTTTTTAATTACATAATTTAGAACATAAATAATTTATATAACGCTCAACAATGATCTTATATTACTATATAAATCGTAATATGTAGAAACTATTGTTTGCGACCTATACCTCTTTTTTTTTCCACAACTTTAAATAGATTTCTTCTATTTCTATCCAGATAGTATGACAGTATAGTGATTCATTCTACTGCTGGAATAAAAAAATCTAATGTTATCTCGCTGATAATATCATCAAGTTTTCCGATCATTCATTATTATGACCTCACAAGAAAAAAAAAAAAAAAAGAGAGAAAAAGGAAGAGAAAAAAGAAAAAAAGACATACCTAAGTGATTATTTAAAATGACAGAGTTAATCATCGAAACAAACTAAGTTCCTCCGATACAATGTGGACTTTTACAAAGTTGTTCATCTCTTTTCATCCGTGGAGTATATGGAAAACTATTTCCAAGCTGCATCTGACAAGATACGTCACATTTGTATCGTAATACTGGATTATAGCATACAGAGCAATCCTTTTCATGAGGGTAATGATAAGGCGATGGCTGATAACAAAACCAATGATAAGGAGGAACACAACCAAAAGAGGGACTCAAGCCTAATCCCAGACTTAATTGTGGTACCAAACTTAATTGGAAACCTCCACCGAAACCTCCACCATAACCTCCACCCCAACCTCCACCATGACCTCCGCCAATATTCCCTCCATTAATACCTCCAGGAGGACAACAGTTTGACGAACATCCTTTACAGTTAGCTGATATCATTCAAAAAATTCAATTAGAACATTAACGTTGAAAAAGAAAAGAAAATAAATTAATCTTCGTAAAATTTACTTATTTACTTACTGCAATTACAATTGTCTTGACTTGGTGGAGTCGCTCCACCATTTGGACGCTCTGTACCAGTGTTGATGACATTGTTTAATTCAATATTCGTTGTAATATTTGTCGTACCCACGGCAGGCTTCTCACTACCTTTACAATCTCCATCTATACACTCGGTCTCGTACTCCGTAATGATCTGATGTTTATGTTTCGCTCTTCTTATACAATGAGAACACTTTTGATTGCATTCATGACTTGAAATAGCTTCGCAGGACTTAACACATATCTCCATGCAGTGATGATCTGTTCGAAAACGATACGAGAAAAAATCATTTCAAATATTTTGCATCATATCGTATTTCATTTTTTTTTTCACATAAATAATAATAAAGTTGTAAGAGTTATATTTTGTTTTCTTTTTTTCCACGCTAAAGGATAAAAGACAATAATTTTAATTAGCCTCGAATATAGATTGCAATTATTCGATATGACATGTTCGATAAAATTTAATTTGACGTAATTTTCAAATAACACACATGTGATATACATATATATATATGTGTGTATTTTTTTCCGATTGGAAACAAAGAATTTGTTGACTTAATTCTTAAATATTGAATATCTGACCAATTTGAAAAAAAAAAAAAGGAAATCCTAATTCTAATCATTCTTCTTTGATATATGTAGATATATGTAGAAACAATTAAACATTTCTACCCATTTCCGGTGATATTTCATGATGATGCCTCTTCACTTTGTTCCCTTTGTAACTCGGATACTTAAGACACTTAATATATGTCCTGTAATTAGGATGTTGACAATCGAGAATTAACTTTTGTTCTTCCGATGTGTTTTCTTCGGTGGTAGTAGCCTCAGAATCGGCTTTTACCGTATATGACTCGTTCCAAATGATACTCGAAAATATAACGAAGATTAAAGAAACAAGTACGAGTGCTCGACTGTTCTCCATCGTGATTTTAACAAAATGGCCTGCAACTCAGGCTCACTTGTCCCTTTATACTTGTATTTAACTCGAGACTGTGTAAACGAAGTTCGCTGGCACCATCGAGTCACATACAGTACCTGTCAGAGCCTTAGAAATGTTTGCACCGTGCGATGAGATACCAAGGAAAACGCGTTGCGTTCTTTGCTAATATTTTAGCACGTAAATTTTTCACTTAGCTTTAAACGACGTGCGCTACGACAACAAATTTGCACTGCTTATCGCGCATTGCCCAGCTTGAATCCACTTCTAATCTCTTCCTCTCTCTTTCTCTTTTTTCTACACCTTCTTTCTGCTCTCTCTCTCTCTCTCTCTCTCTCTCTCTCTCTCTCTCTCTCACTCTCTATCGCAATTTCTTCGTACTTGAAACATCGTCTTTGGACATGTTCGATCGATATCATGTTATTATCTATAGACATTTAATTCATTTTTTTTTTTTACATTACAAATCTACCGAGGCTAATCATTATCAAAATCATTATTATTAACGTTTGTCACATTTTGTAAATAAGGTCCATTACTGGAAAAGTCAGTCATTATCAAATTATTATTATTATTATTATTATTACTACTACGATCTATTTACGTATATTTATTAAATAGGTGATTAGCTTCGATATCGGTGTTATTTTGTTACATTTATGTATCGCGTCAATGCTACTGAATTCTTTTCTATCTTCTTTTTTCTTATCAATAAGTGGTCTTCGTAGGACAGACAAGATGCAAACCAGCCCAAAGATATTTTTACTCGTTACAATGTACACTCCGCACGATGCGATAATGATACCTTTAACATAATGCGTTTATGGCATAAACACGAGCGACGATATTTAACGTGCAAAGTGCGCGATTAAAATCATCGTGCGTCGTATATTTCACAAGGACGAAAGTAGCAAGCACAAGTAACTCTCGGTACTCTCGAAGTAACGTTACCTTCTGTAGCTTCCCAATGGAATTTCAAGAAATATCAAAGAGATTATTAGACTCGTGTATTATTTATGATCGCATAGAATGCAATTTACAATCATTTACGACTACCGCTCTTTTAATGTAATGTCATTAAAAAGAAATTTTATTTTCCTACCGAATTTCGATAAATTTCTTCTTTTTCTCACATTAGTCATCGTTTTTTTTTCTTTTTTGAACATCGATCCATACGATGAATGTGAAGAATTAAAAAATATGTATTGAATGTAATACAAATAAATTATTCAATTTTTAATCTCTAAACTTTTGAAAAATTCCGGCTGTCTTTTTATTTGTTTCTCGCAGAAAAAATTAATCGAATATATAAGTGTCGATTAATATTTACGATATTTAATATCGAATAGGTCAGTGACACAGATGTTCTTATCGCGATCAATGTAAACGAAAGGACAATGATCCGCTCGATTAGTAAATACAAATATGATAACAAAAGGGTTATATTTTACTTTCATTTCTTTATTGATATTACTAGCGTTTAGAAAGAAAGAAATAATATTACAAAAAAAAAAAAAAAAGAAAAAAGGAGAAGGGAAAGAGAGAGAAAGGATAGAATCTAATCCTTTGTGCAAAATGATATACTTCTCGAATGTACTCTTGGAGATATTAAATTGCAAGTTTAAACGAAGGCAACGATAATATTCTTAGGTGACCTAAAAACGATCCATCATCATTCGATCGTGAATATAACGGCACGAAACAACAGAAGTTACTTTGATAAATCGGTCACGTTCGTAACATATTCTTATTGGCTGGCTTATTGACCCTTCGATCGATGATATAACGTTCTACTTTTAAAAATATCTCATATATAATGATACATTCAATAAATAAATTTGTTTATTGATGGATAACGAAATAGATAAATACATTTTATGATAAAACAAAGTTGGGATTATTATCTAGCTCGAAGTACCGTACTAAAAGAGAAAATAATTGTCATCGTCACCTACCGGTACAAGGATCGTGATCAACATCTTGATCGTTTTAGACGACATCGTTTCTAACACGAACAAGTCTTCATAAGGACAATATGATTTTAATTGAAATATATATATTTAAAGAATCCCATTTTTCTACTTGAATTTTTCTATAATTTTACTGTCAGAGATTAGTATTTATCTTTCCAGATAATATAACAATATTGATATCTTCACAATATTTTGTTTATCGACTGAATTTAAAGAGGATCAAAAGTTCCGAGATAACCCACAGATTTTAAATGTGCCAAAAGTTTTTTTAGAGAGACCAATATTTTCTACATGCATGAAAAATTCTTAAGTAAACAAAAAATTCTAATATGGCTAAATAATAAGGGGACGATTCGATTAGATCGTAAATTTCAAAGCTCAGCATTCTTCCAATATGTTATTTCAGAATCTTCGGGAATTAAGTTCAAATTCGAATGGTAATCACTATTGTCTCAAACGGCTTTCGTTTGATACCGTTCGAGCACAGGAAGTTCGTGCATACGTGTTGACATTTCATATCAAGCAACGGAATCGTAATAACATTTTTACGCGAGGCAATAATCGATACTGATCGATAGTTTTCGAGTTTTCGAGAAATGTAAAAGAAACTAAAAAAAATTCGATGAATGTTGGATCGTTCGATTCGACCAATCGATTTTATAATAATAATTCCAGAGTATTTTGGAATCCACTTTTCCCTCGCACGAGTTGCGAGTTTCAACTGGAACGAGAATGAAGAAGGGATGTGAGGGGCAGGATTGAGTCCCTCGATGCGAAGAGGAACGAGAAAGTAACGGGTTCCGAAGCAAGGAATGACGCGAACCATGCTTATGTATATTTCACATTCTCTCTTTTTCAGATACCTGATAGATACTGATCTTTCTTACAAAAAAAAAAAAAAAAAAAAAAGAAAAAAAAAGAAATAAAATAGCTACAAATATCTATAATAATTACAATGGAATCATATTTTTAAGCAAACTTTATCATTTTTAAAAATGAATCTGTTCGATATAAGAAAAGATTTCGGAAACAGAAATGTTTCGAAGAAACAAATATTATCTTGATTAAAGGAGCACAGATAAAGGAAACATAAAAATACTGTAAATATATATTATATACTTAGATGATATACAAACGAAAAAGAAAATGATCGGAAAGAAAGAATATATCATTTCAACTTGTACATTCAAATTTGGC
The DNA here is from genome assembly GCF_014466175.1 of Vespula pensylvanica. NCBI lineage: Eukaryota > Metazoa > Arthropoda > Insecta > Hymenoptera > Vespidae > Vespula > Vespula pensylvanica. Next base: position 1,241,011 of record NC_057698.1, on the reverse strand, counting down.
GGTCAGTCCCATCGCTATATCGAAGATAACCGAACACAGCCGAAGTATGAGATCGGGCCCTCGCGAAGTCGAAGAGTGGGGTGGCGCACTCTCGCGTTCGATGCACGTTAGTAAGAGCGAGCGAGTGAGACGCGCAATGGCCGCCGTGACCCGAGGCGCGCGGCTCGTTGCCGATCGTCCTTAATTTTCCCGTCTCGATACCGTGCTTCCACGCCCACGAAAATGCGCGCTGTTACTTCGACGTTGAATCAGTCGGCACGTCTCTACGACGCGGTGAGCTTCCAAGCGTTTTTGTTTAATAATTTACTCTCGAGATTATAGTTTTCGCGAAGAAAAGAAAAAAGGAAAAAAATATTTAGAGATCCTGATCGTCGTTGGTGGTCCAAGAGCAAGTATCTTCTGATTGGTCAAACGATAACCGACTTATCGATTTCTTTTTTCCTTGAAAATGATTAGATCGATCGATCGTTCGAGTGAAAATAAATATTCACAGTGTATGTGTATGTGTGTGTGTGTGTCCTTGCGTGCCTTTTTCTCAACGAACTAGAATTCTCTTGGTTTATTGGTCCGTTTAAAAATTATTAAATATATATATATATATATTCTATATATATATATATATATATATATATATTTAACTCGATTTACGATCAGTGTGACACTAACCTTCGGAAACTGTTAATGATTTACTTTCCGTTACTTTCATTGTTACTCTATGAACATAGTATTACTACTACTATTACTATATACCACTACTTTAACTACTACTACTACTACACTACTCTACTACTACTACTACTACTACTACTACTACTATTACTACTATTACTAGTGGTACTACATTACTCCGTTAGTGATGTTTGTGTCCTCGTCGTCAGCGTGGTTGCCATTCTGGACTCAAGGTGTGTAGAAGGTTAAGTTTTAGTTTTCTTAAGCAATAAAAACATTGAAGAAGAGTACTTAATCATTCTAAAAGGGTTGCTATCTCTCTCTTTCTCTCACTCTCTCTCTCTCTCTCCCTCTCTATTTCTTTCTTTAGAGGTTAAGAGGGAAAATACTCTTATGTCTTTTACTACAGTCGCGTGAAGGTTCTCATAGATCACTTGACGTTCGTAAAAATTTATATTTGAATAATTATTTCATGGAAAATATTAAAATGAACAAAGGTAATTGAATAATACCTTCGATCTTTCTAAATAAGAAATTAAGGAAAACAAAAAAGAAAAGAAAATATTCGTATTATATATCGTAAAGAACTTGTAGTTAGTTCAAGTTGAGAACCAGTAATCGACGCAACAAGTGTCCGACGATGAATGAAGAGTGAGAAAAGCTCCCGGCGGTCAACTTTGATATCCGACGAGCGTGCTTTGAAGGTCGGATGCATTTACGAAGGGCAAAGAGGCTTAACCCTTCTCTTCGTTGCGAACAAAAAGCACGTTTCAACTCGAGCAACTCCAATTTACACACATATTACATCAAAGATTCAACTTTGACACTAGATGCTATCAAAATAAACAGTTTCAAATGTCTTACTTTATTCTATTCATGAAAATTTATTATTGTTATATCAAAAAAGTTTTCCTAAGCTTGCCTATTCGTTTATTGTCAAATCGATTAAATTATTAATAAATTACCTGATAGATACTGATCTTTCTTACAAAAAAAAAAAAAAAGAAATAAACTAGCTAAAAATATCTATAATAATTACAATGGAATCATATCTTTAAGCAAACTTTATCATTTTCAAAAATTAATCTGTTCGATATAAGAAAAGATTTTGGAAACAGAAATGTTTTGAAGAAACAAATATTATCTTGATTAAAGGAGCACAGATAAAGGAAACATAAAAATACTGTAAAATATATTATATATTTAGATGATATACAAACGAAAAAAAAAAAAATGATCGAAAAGAAAGAATATACCATTTCAACTAAATAAAATAATTGATTTATTGAATATCGATAATATATTGAAACTATGATATTGTATCTTCAATGAAAATAGATTTGAAAGATAGAAAAGTTATTGTAAAATTAAATATAACGCTAAGAGATAATAAACTGTCGATGATAAATTTGTCCGTAAATTACATAATAATAATTCTCATTGTTGTTCGAAAAGAAAATATTCTTCAATGGAAATAAATTTAAGAAAGTTCGTAGAAAAGATTATGATAATATATCTTAACGAATATTAATAATTATATTAAGAATAAATAATTATTTATTTTGATTTCTATTCGTGTGACTAGAATTTTCTAAAATGAAAGTCGATCCATATGTATGTATGTATGTATCATACGTTTGATAACTGCAATATATATGATATGAAGAATTCAAGAATACTAATTCGAGACTCTCACTAGAGAACGTTAGAACCGCTAGTTCATATAATACGAGATTTCCAACTTTCTATTCTAAAAACTTTTCTTTCGTGAAAATGTATCTGATATGATTACAAGTTATTTATGTAAAGCATATTCGCAAAGTAATATCGATTTATCGTAATACGATTTGATCGACTTGAGATGGAGAAATCATTGATGAAATAAAAAAAAAAAAAAAGAATAGGAATTCAATAGACGACAAAATTATTCAAGAAAGTAAAACGAACTAATTCATTGACGCGGAAGAGATCGATAAAAAGAGAATTCTTCGATTAATTGATACAGAACGAATCATTGATCGGAAAAAAAAGGAACCAAGATAATTATTAGAAAATAAATATTGATTACTAAGTACGATTAATTTACTAGAAATAATTATCGCTAAAAAAAAAAAGAAGTAGAAAATGAAATTATTATAAATACTTTCTCGATTAATTGTCAGCCAAAAGGACAACACATAAATTCTCGTATTTCAAATCTATCGTTAGGTAGCCACTCATTCACTATGTAATTTATCGATATTTTGACTAACTTTCACATAGATTTAAATACATATATACGCACGCGTATCGGTATTATTTTTCAAACATACAAAACACATAACGTCAATATTACATTATACGCGATACAAATATGAATGATACTTTTCACACACGATAAATACATGAATATTAATTTTTATATAAACGAGTTACGTGAATTACTTTTCAACGTGCTTGAGCGATAGAATACGTAAGAAATATTTAAAGTCTATTATACAAGAGAGACTATCATTTATATCGATGAGTCGACGCTTCTTTGTAAGAACAGCTACTAAACGTTAGAATACACTCAAACGATTATCTATTCATTTACATTAATTACCCTACTGAGCACATACATGTATATGTGTAATAGAATATATATATATATATATCACTTTTATCTTTCAAATTGACTATTTACTAGTGGAAAAATGAAAAGAACAATAATAATCCCCCTTTTTTTATCTTTTTGTTTAGACAGATTAGAAGACGAAGATAAAAGGCAAGAAATTTACGTCTAGATGAAATTTGGAAAAACTTTCAAACGAGGAAGTTTCTTTTTTTCCGAACGAACAACTGCAACTTATTCTTCGTGGAAAAGTTGTGTAAACTCGTTTCTTGCGAAAATATCTCTTACTTGAGTAATTGAAATAGCAATAATAATAATAATCAAAGTTGGAAACAAAGGAACGGAAGAGCCTAAAAAATTACGTATCGTCTTATATATATAAATCGCAAAGAGAATTTCGAATACCAATACCATTTGCGAATAAAAATCGTTTTCTCCGATTGGCCGAGCTGTTCGTTCAACGTAATAGGAATACATTAATGAATTATTAAGGATGTACGAACGATTCGATTAGATTCCAAATTTGGTCGTCAAATCGGATAAATAAATTCGATTGTGTTAATCATCGATCGAGCACAATGATCTTTACGATTTGAAATCATTCGAAATGAGTACGAAAGAGCAACCTATCGAACCAAGATGGTACGTGAAATTTTTCGAATATTGGAAAAATCGTAATCGAATTGGTCCAGCTACGGTCGAATTAGCAGATTGTGATTTCTTCATCGTAGCGCCACGTCGAACTTTGAGAGTATTAAAGCCAAGTTTAAAAGGTGAATGGTATTACGAGAACACGAGCGACAGACCTGAATCGATAAATGATAATTTTTTTGCTCGTTGGTCGAGAAGACCGCATTCGTCCAATCATTGTAGATGTTCTTTTCGACAATCGAGTAGATTGAGTACGAACGACGAAGAAATAATATCTACGGAATTGAATCGTATCAGAAATAGTCTTTACGAGACTCCGGAAAAATCAGCAAGAGATATCGAAGAACTCGAGCAAAGGGTATCGGCTAATCTCCAGAAACTTCAAATACCTGACGCGAAACTCGATAATAATAATGAGAGGAAAACGAAGGACGAAGTTGTCCTTGACTCTTCGAAAAATTTATCTTCGATTCCATCGACGAACGAAGAACAAAGAGCTAAGAACAAAATTGTTAAGGATCTCGAAAGGTATATCAATGTATTGCTCGAGGAAATATTAGACGACACGATTAAATATGTTGCTAATTCGAACGATCGTAAACTTACGGAATTAGAAAGATCGAAATTAGACGATGAACAATCGTCTTCGGAAGCTAAAAGGGAGGAAATTTTTAATGAAATTAGTTTCTCCTTTCATTCTGACGATAAGAAGATTCAAGAGGATGAAAAGTTTACCGAGGAGAGAACGAAGAACGAAGATGGATATATAAATCGTGCTTTCATTGGTTCGGCACACGATCCTGATTCTCTCGACTTTTATTTACGTACTCGTACGATCGGTACGGAGGTCATTTTAGAACAATTAGATTGTATAGATTCTGGTATAAACAGCGTCGAAACAATAGAATTTCAACCTGATCAAGAACCGAGTCTCGAGCAATCTCTTTTACGAATAATCGATGAGAAATTAGGTAGGACCCCTTTGAGAAATAGCTGGGAAGATCTGAGAACCAACGAGGATGAGAAATACAACGAATCTTCCCGGAAAATCATTGAAAACGAGGAAGAAAATAAGTTAAGCAAGTTGAAGGATGTAATCGTATTGGATGACAATGAAATTCAAGACGAAAAAACTATGGTTGATATCAGGCAATTAGAGGAATCTATCGATGATCCTAAATTTGAAAATGTACGATTGGAATTACAAAACGACGATATGGAATCTTCGGAGAGGAAGGAGACGACGATCGGGATGAAATTTTGCGCAAGGTTTCGTACGAATATTGAAAGAGGATCGAAACGTAAGAAGAACGATGAAAAAATAGAGACAATTAATATTAGAAAGGAGACTACGCCTTTGGAGATGGAGGATTACAGAAAAAGATGGCCGAACTTGGAAGAATCGACGAGATTGTCTAATTGCGAACAAAATCCACATGATTATGTGATATTTCGAAGAAATCGTAAACCAACGTTAGTCTTTTTACATGGGTTTGGTTCATCAGCAGAGATATTCGAACATCAATTGGAATATTTCTCAGCTATGGGCTATCCTTGCATCGCTCCTGATCTTTTAGGACATGGTATGAGCTCTGCACCTGACCGCTCGAAGGATTATATGTTTAGCAAATTATTGAAGGATTTGGAGACGGTACTACATTATTACGCTTTTAAACCAGGTCAAAAGTGTATCCTGATAGCACATAATTATGGGTAAATTCTTTTAACAAATTTTCCTGTGTATGTATATGCGTGCGTGCCTGCGTGCGTGCGTGCGTGCGTGCGTGTGTGTGTGTATTCACACACATACGCGTGCAATATTTATGCTAAATAATGTCATAATTCAAAGAACATCGTGGACTTTCTTTTTAAACCGTTCATGGCTAGCTAGGTAATTACTACCTACACGTGCGTAACGTTTGAATAATTTTTGCGTGACTACTTGGTGGGCTATTGGAATTAATGTTTGATGCAATAAGAAATTTCTTCTTTTCATCATTATCATCGTCATCGTCGTCGTCGTTGTCGTCGTCGTCGTCGTCGGCGGCGGCGGCGGCGGCGGCGGCGGCGACGGCGGTGGCGGCGACGGTTCTTTTACAGATGCAGTTTTGCAACAGCATTGGCTTGCAAATATGACAGCAATATTCATCAGCTCGTTTTAATATCCGGTGGTGGTCCAACACCATTGGCACCGCCTACGAGAGAAGGTGCTGGCCGATGCTTTCTAAGAGCTATTTTGTCACCTCTTTTGATGTGCGGCCTTCATAGAGATATACTGTATTCCGCAAGAGGTCGGCAACATCCTTATTGTGGTCCTGAACCAGTCGAACAATGGCCATCTCATATGAAATACGTTTTGGATGGGATGGCTTGGCCCGAAGGAGATTATGTTTTCCATAGAAGGATTTTTACACCTACTCTTCTTATACATGGATTGAGGGACAACAAAGTATCGCTCGTACAAGAGTGTCAGATGGAAAGGGTTAGTTAAAACATTCATAGAAACACATCTTTACTATTCTTTACTTCTTTCTTCTATTTGTTTGTTCTTTTTTTAGACTATGCTGAAGGCTTTCCTCGAAGCTATTCCAAGTGCAGGGCACACACCCATGACGGATTGTCCTGATCAACTGAATCATATGATTCACTGTTTCATAGATTTATGGAAGAACAAGAACTGGTAGCAATATTAGTATTTCGATATTGTTAGTTCCAGCAGAGAATATAATCTCGAGTAAGCAATGGTCGTGCTGAAATATCAAGTTCTTTTACGGGTATCAAGCTCGTAGTTAGATGAAAAATTAGATAAAAATTAGATAAAAGATATCAATAGTCCTCTTTCCCTTTTTATAATTTTCCTTTTGATTAAATATTTAAAGTGTACATACATACATACATACATACATACATACATACATACATACATACATAGAAAAGTTTCACGTGCGTTGTTGTTTCTACTATAGCTAATTTTACATTTTCGAAAAAAATCTTAGTTTGTGTAAGAGGACAGATTTCTGATAAAACTGAAACCTCTTTTTCGAGCTCTACTTTGTGATGCTTTTATTACTTCTCATCGAATGATACGACAATTGCGAAATTGTAAAAATACTTCTTCTACACCTACAGCATGATAAATGTGCCAAAACATATATATGTTAAGATATTTTGTTAGAATCTTTCCGTAAACTTCGACAAAGGTCTCTCTGTCAATAAGCAAAGATTTAAGATACCGAACGGAGGCTATTATAGATTCGCGCATAAGTTGCACCAAAGATGTTTTATATTATGTTAATTTTTTATATCCTATAGCATTTTGGAATATAACTTATTCGTTTACAATAAAACTGTGAACCAATTTTATCTGTTATACTTACACATATTACTTCTTTTTCTTTTCTTTTCTTTTTTTTTTTTTTCTTTTTCGGACATTTAAGATAAGAAAGTTATATTCAGTCATGTGAAAGAACGCAGACTATCGATGAAGATACTAATATCAATTATTAAAAAGCTTTTGATTGAGTGGATTTTCAGGTGATTTCATCCACTCCTTTTTCAAAATCTGTTTCAATTGACTGAGCCTCAAAGTAGGATTTTGTTCCTTAATAATAGGCATCATTTTCTCTTCAAAACTTGCATAAGCAGCTTTCATACGTTTCTCGGGATGACGATCAACTTCCGAATCTTTCACGCTATGAAAATATAAAAATAATTTAACATAGTACGCAAACAAATATAAACATTGACGATATCGTAAATTACGAATTTCCAACACTCACCTTAAAATGGATAATGCCTCGTCTATACCATGTGCACTTTCCCCTTCGATAACAATCCTATTCAAATTTTCTTCTATCGGTTTTTCTTCTTCCTTCTTTTTCTCACTTTTTGTAGCTTGATTGCGCTTCTCCATAGCCGCCATTATTTCAGCCTTTGTAATCTTGGCAGTAGGTTGTTTGCCTCCTACTTTTATAGTCGCCATTTCTTTTTCTAGTAGAGCTTTCACTTCAGCCTTCTTTTCTAATTGTTGCTGTCTTTTCTTCTCTAGTTCCTCCTATGTTGTAAACATTATTTTAAACAATTATTGAGAACTATTTCTTTTAATATAACGCTATCAAAATACATGCCTGTTTCTGTTTCTTCTTTAATACTTGTTTGTCGTCATCTTGCCAAGCTTTCTCTTCAGCTTCCAAAGCTTTCTTTGTATTTTCAGCTTCCTTGGCAGCAGCTTTTCTAGCTCTGGCTGCGACAGCCTTGCTATTCTCACCGACGAATTTCTTAGGCATGATGATCTAATAGAAACAAGAAATTACGATTACGTTTGAAATTACGCGGGTAAAAAAATTCAATCGTTGATAGGTTGGCAATACTGTAACACGCGCAGCTACAGTCACCAAAGTTGTTGAGGTTAGAGAACGTATAATATCGAAAAGCATTATTTTTTTAATATCGAATATAACATATCAATGAATTAACGAACGTTCGATGAAATTTTATTATGAAATTACCTGAATGTGGACTAAATTTCTACGGTACGTGATTGTTAGCCGAGAAATGTCGAAACAAGGAGGCAAGAAAACTAAAAAAACTCAGAACATCGTTGGCGATGTAAATAATACGGTAAATCGTTCTTTGCTTACCAATTTAACACGAAGAAATCAGGATAACAAACTCTGATCGAGAATTGATCACCTATTATGACAATAACATAACATTTTCTGTAAATGCACCCGCCAACTTGAGCGAAAAAATAGAATAAACTGATTTTACCAGATGTCGCTCGCGAATCTCTCGCAGAATTATACTTCCGCACTGACACGCATTGTACTTGTAAATGTAATTTAACTTGTCAATTAAGAAATTTTATAACATTTTTTGTTTCTTATTTTAACAGATCACCACAGGACCTATAACCGTTAATAAAGATGGAAAAATATTAATAAAAATTCAAGCGAAACCCGGAGCTAAGCACAACGGTATAACAGGTAATAAATATACAATTAGGTTAGTTAAATGACTTACAATGGCTTTAAAGGTCTTACAAAGCTAAAATGTTTGAATATTCTGATTCTTAAATATGTTCATCCCTGTATAACCGTCATAAAATCTTTTTTCTAAACAATATTAATTGTATATAACAGATATTTCAGAAGAAGCCGTTGGTGTTGCAATATCTGCACCTCCTGTACAAGGCGAAGCAAATACCGAACTCATCAAATATTTAGCCTCTGTATTAGGTTTAAGAAAGTCAGATGTAATGTTGGATCGAGTTAGTAACTGATTCTTTTGTATCTCTAGGTTACTTTTTTCTTGTATATATATATATAATTTATATGACTTATCTTTTTTAAGGGATCTAAAGGTAGACAAAAAGTGATCACTGCGACTGGGATTACAGTGGATGAAGCACTGCAAAGGTTTAAAAAGGAAATTGGTGATCAATCTTAGATCAATGTTAGGACTTGACCTGTCAACATTTTTTATTATATTATTTTTCTTTCGTCAATTCTATTCTCTATATAATTCATATCTGCTGTACATACAATATACTGCAATTTAAAAAATAGCTTAATTTATTTTATTAAGTTTAAAAATGGACGGATTTTGATGTATCTCATATATTTAAATACTACCTAAGTATTTAGAATATTAATAAAAAATGTATTAATATATAAAACATCTTTAGTAGGATTTTGTAATTAAATATTCAATAAAATTAGTTAACTATTTCATCAAGATCTCGAGTATTACATTAAAATGAATCCAATGTTTGGATCAAAAAAATATTAATTTGATAATTCAGATCTTTCAAAAATAAAATTACGAAGCATTGTTATAAGCGTATTTCACCTTCTTCGATATCTCAAACGTCCAGAAACCAGAATCATCGTATTTTGGTTATTGCACACATTTTGATAACCTTTGCTTTGCATCCTGATTTCAAATTGGATAAAGGCAAAGGAATGAATAACATTAACGTACATTTAATACGTTCATTCCTGTATCTCAAAAGCTTTGTCGTCGAGCCATGGTCTAAAAATCGGCAGCGTTGAAGGATAATGAGCTCCTCGTTTAGAAGGTGCAGTACCAGCTGGCGCTCCTTCCTGCCTGAGCGGATACGTGGCTAATACGATCGGTATCTGTAGTTTTATCTCCTTGTTCAAGCTTTTCGGGCTTATAACAAACTAAATTGAACAGAAAAATATTACATAAGATTTATAGCTTGAATCATATACCGAATATCATTTTATCCATAAGTAGCTCGATACATACATAAACATGATACAGTACGTTGATCAAGTGACACCCTCTCAGATTAGTGGGTGGTAAAGGTGGAACGTACATTTGTTCGTTCAACCATTCCTCGCCTTCGCCTGGTCGGATTTTTCCCCTTGAAACGCTAGCTAGTTCTCGAGTTTCACTCGCAAGTACCTTGCCACGACATAGATACTGAATCGTTTCGGTTAGGGATGCTTTCGTCGATTTCATCGTAACCTGTTAAATCATTTGATAATCGTATTGAAAAAAAAAAACAAAAAAAACGTGCGAAATAGAAATAGAATCGTATTATTCTAATTAATTCAATAAATATCATCAGAATTTGTTTGTAATCATGATAATAATTTCGATCATGGAGAGAGTTCATTTTCATCATGTGCAAGCATAAAAATGAGGTTAGCTAATCGTTGAAGAAATAAATATTGAAATAATTACATAGTTACGTACCTTGCTACGATTGTTGACGGTAGCAGAGATTCCGATGGTTTCACCAGGTACATATCCGCCACGATCTAAACTTACTCGACATAAAACTGGACCACTCGAGACACAAGAGACGCCTACGCGTTGTTCGATCTCTTGCCTGGCAGGTTGCTAAACCACACGGAAAGAAAAATGTACTATTACATTTTTTGTTTCTAAGATATAGAGATCTCGTAAGTTGGTAACACTGGTACGACCTTATGGCGGGATATTTTGAAAGTTCATCGCGTTACACAACTAGAGAGAGTGCTCGAGGATCGAACGAGTCAACCGTAACGAGAAATACATAACAGTAACAATAATGCGGCTACGTTTCATTCTCAATGTCATGTGCCTACGTAACTATTATCTCATGTTGCTGCTGCTTATGTATTATTGTCGTTGGAACATAAACGGTGAACGTCGTTCCCTTTTCATATATATACTATATATATATATATATATATATATATATACATATATGTAGTACATTCTTGAATCGAATTTTTATTTGAATGACCCCGTTAACGTTTTCAAAATAAAATCTAACAATACGAGAAAATAGTTTTACGTGTCAATCAATAATGGATCAATTTGAATTAATTCGTTTTTTTTTTTTTTTTTTACATCAATTCTCATTTTGATTGCCTGATTCGAATAAGTCTAATTTCTAAAATATCCTCTTGACTATTGTAATACGAAAGTAGCCGTATTTGCTTGTTTATAATCGCTTTCCATAAAGGTCAATGACCAGTATTTGAAACTCGGTTATGTTAATACGCTTGGAGGATTCGTTTAATCTTAAACACGCGAAAGAAAGCGTATATTTAATGTTACGAGGTTATCGACCCTCTTTCCAAGAAAATATTCAAGTTTTTCCTGCTATTAAGAGCGTAAATCATATCGGAATACTTTTATGGCAAAGAGAAAATAACATTACGAGAAATAGCAAGTCTTTACGTCGAAGTTTATCTTGTCATTTTGTTTTATCTTTATCTAATTGACGTTAACGAAAATAACTTTCAAATAAGATAACTAACTAACCGCTAAAATCGGTGGCTCGAGATTTAAATCGATTGGATTCATAACGATGAAAACCTGTTGATTTTTATGAGTCAATCCACCTGGTTCTCGTAGTGCAGCTTTGCAATAATATTGAACCCAGCCATGTTTACCCAAGAAGGTTGATGGTAAGCCCAAGGGTAAGCCCAATTTAAAAGGAAAACTGTGAATCCCTGGTGATAGAAGCGACGGTCCTTCGCCTGAATATTAAACACGAAATAGTAATTAATACATTTCCAATTTTAGAGAGCTAAAAAAGAATAAATAATAATAAAAAAAAATAATAAAATAAAATAAGAACATAAAAAATATTAAAAAAAAAGTCCGATTTAAAAAAATTTCCTATTTTAGAGAGCTAAAAGAAAATAATTAATAATAAAAAAAAAATGAAATATAATAAAATAAAATAAGAAAGAAAATATTAAAAAAAAAAAATTTCTGAGCATTATATTGAAAACAGTGAATATTTAATGAGGACGTTAATCAATCCAGATTTATTGTATAATTTTGTTATTATTAACTCAACATTGTAAACATTTTAATTGCTTAAAAGTTTAATTTTTAAATTCTGCCAATAAACTATAAAAAAAATTTCCAATGAAATGGTATCCAATAAT
>NC_057698.1:1213001-1228618 GCF_014466175.1 Vespula pensylvanica | reverse complement strand
ATTACCTGGTTCGCCCAGAAGTCTCATTCGAAAATCTATATAGTTTTCTTTATCGTAGACCCTTTCAGCACGTTGACTACGAACACGAACGACCCCTTCGCCAACAACGTGAAAATGCAGTCCGGAGACGCTGAAATAACGCAATGAGAGAGAGAGAGTATGTTATTAAGAAACCTCGTATTTGTATGTATGTAAATAAGTACAATGCGTCGTCGAGTTTATTGTACCGTAAATTGCAAAGGAAGCATATCTTGTACGAACGTTGGCATAATATGCCGTCGTCGCCGGTAGTCTTATGCCTCTTTTGCTGAATGAGAAATTCCGGAAACGAGAAAAAAGAAATTTTACGTCATACGAAATCAAGTTCACGCTCCTTTCCGTTTCCGTTGTTATTTCATAATAATTATTATTATAATATGTACGTGCTCGTATACGATATAGTATACATTTTACGTACATATATAAATATATATATATATATACATATATTTTTTTTATTATTAAATAAGTGAAGTATAGTAATGTGACGTCTCGATAAATATATGTATATATATATATATATAAATATTTTTATTATCAAATAAATAAATAATATCACGAAGTTTGACGTCACTATATACGTATGCAAATATATATATATATATATATATATATATATATATATATCATAAATTTTGTAAACGCATATAACATATTCTTTTATTTTTAAATAGTTCGATAAAAAAAATTAGATAATCCTTGTATTAGTAGATCAAAGAATGACGTTACAAAATATCGTAAAGACGCAATAGAATTCGAACAAGAAAGGACCTTTCACCCTAAAACAAAAATATTCGATCGAACATATCTAATTAAGATGCCAAAGACGTTTTCTATGTCTTTTAAACCGTTGTTGTACATACAAACGTATCGATGGAACGCGTGCAGGATTTTTAAAAAAGTTTTGGAAAACGCCAAAGGCATTTTAATGTTACAAGAAAGTCGCATTATACTTGGACGTTTCGAACGTTTCGACCAATCGTTCGTTTTGTACTTTATTTACATACATAAATACATAAAACATGATCGATTAAAATGTCCTTAGTATTTTTATTATTAACAATAGAAATACCACTCCAATTTGACGTGCATTTGGATATTTACTCGTAACAGATAAAGGCAAATAGCTTTACGTTCGTTTAAATATCTCTAAACATTATGATTATAATAATTAAAAACGAAGAAATTTTGTGTACGGATTTGATAATTCTAACGTTAAAAAAATCGATTATCGAATCGAAGTTGTGAACAACGTCACATTGTTTTTCTCATGATTTTTAAATTTATTATAGAAAAGCATGCGTGATAGAAAGTGAAACATATATATGGTATAACTTACTATGCCTCATCGTCAAGCTCGATAAGCACACGGCCGGACAAAAAATGACCAGGGAAATAAAGTAAATTGGTATTGTCGAAGAGTATTAAGAACTTGCTCAATTTACGCGTCATCCTTCTTATCGCGTTTCCTTTTTCCTTTTTTATGTATAGATATATATATATCTATATATAGAAAGAGAGAGGAATAAACAGATAGATAGATAGATAGATATATTCTCGAGGGACGAATCAACACACAGGCGTTTACGTCACAACTATTTCTACGTCAAACATCAAGAATCAACGACATCGAAATAAACTGGTACGAAGAAATAAGTTTCTTTGATATGTAATAGAAGGACGAGTGAATGAGAACCACTGGATAGGAATCCTCCGAGCACGCCCATAACCTTGCCCACGTTTAACTCTTTCTCTTTTTTTTTTCCGATGATTTTTCTTCTTTCAAAATAATTTACATTGTTTTATTTTTCTTTGGGTAAATGTAAATTCAATGAAATTTTCTTCAAAATGGCCGACATTTTTGTTAATAATAACCGTGTTTCTCTCTCTCTCTCTCTCCCTTTATCTCTATCTGTCTCTCTTTTTTTCCTCTCTCTCTCTCTCCTCTCTTTCTATCTCTATCTCTTGATCTCACACGATAAACGAAAAGAAATTGTATGCACGTTCGTTGGAAATCTGTGACGATATTGAAACTTTCTGGCTACGGACCCAACTCGTAACACTCTCGTATAGCACACAACACGCACTCCTGCCCATTCTTGGTACTCACTGCTGTAGCTCACTTTCGCTCCCTACCTGTTCACGATCTTAGTTTTCAACCAATCAGCGAGCCGATCGTTCCCTTCAGGCGAATCCGAGCCCGATCGAGTTTCAACGAATCCGATTGCATGATTTTAACTTGATCGATATGCTCCTTTCTTTTTTTTTTTTTTTAATAATTAATTTTATTTTATTTAGATAAAATGTTTTTTTTATTGCTCGTCTTTGGAAAGATTTACAATTGAAACATTATATTCGTTTTTAATAAATTTGTTCTTTTTATTTTTTTTTTTTTTATTCGTGAAAAGAACTACCACGTTGTTGCTGAAAATTACAAAATTTGCATTGTTTGCAAATTAAATACACCGTTGGATGCTAACGTTACTCGATCATATATTCAAAGCTTATATTCGTTATTTTAGTAACCATGAAAAATAATTGTACGGCTATTTTCGAGTTACACGATGCGAACAAATTTAACAAGAGAGCTATAAGAAAAAATTATTTCGAATCACTAAACTTCTTCGTCTTGTTTTGATAATTGATAAGAATTAGAAAATTAAATTTGTTGCATATTCTTTTTATAATTAGTTGATACGTATAAAATATTTCTTTGTATTTGATAGAATGAATTATTACATTTTTCTTTTGAACAAATCTAGTAGTGATGTGTAAAAAGGAGCTATTTTAAAGTTACATTATATATCGCGCATATAAAAGGAAAAAAGTAAAACATGCGTGATAAAGAATCGCGAGGGATAATCAGGACGAGGAGAGGTCGATATTCGTTCCAGAAAATGTGAAGTATACGAAGGAGCTGGCGCCCGTCTGGCAATAGTCTAGCAGTCTAGCCAATAACAAAGCTTCTGACGAATTATAGGTTAAAAAGATCTTACCATTAAATTTTTATTTGAAAATCTAATCCTTCTTATTTTTGCATTTGATTCATACACAAAAAATGAATATATATATATATATATATATATTGCATTGATCAATAAGTAATATAGCAATTTTTAATAGTTTATATTTAAGTAAATATCACCAGCAGATATTTTTTATTGAAAATGTTTAATACTTTATATTTAAATAAATAATACTATTTTATATACAATATTTTGTTTATTGAAGATTCTGACATTACTTATTGGCCAATCCTATATATATATATATATGTATATATATTATATATTTTATTACATATTATTTTAATTTACACAAGTATGACGAAAATATAGGTTATGTTAAATAACGTTGTTATAATAATTTGTATTACAAGCATCGTAATGATTGTCGTTGTTTAACACGGCATTAAACACAGCATTATTAATAATTCTATTCGTTTCCATTAAATACAATTTGAGGACTACATAATTGGATAGATTTAATACAATAAATCGAAATGATAACGGTCAGAACGCACTATCGATTAATAAATTCCTTGACATTGCACAGCTTCTCATTCCTTTTTAGAAAAATAAATCGTTCTAAATCCTGATACACAAACTTCTTTGTTTCTGGTCTGCAGTTCTATTCGCTCTTTTATTTTTTCATAACAATGAACTCCAAGCTATAAAAAAAGAAATGAAAAAATAGAATGAGAGAATCAGAACGATTATAAAATATTCCTTTTAACGATCGACGTCTTTCTAATATGCAAAATATTATTAAAACATAAAACGTAGAATAAATTATCAACAATCAATTATAAACGATCTTTCGGTATTACAAAGATTCTAATTACATCAACAACAATAAGAAACATCGTTACTTTAATTCAGCATTATCTAACCTTTTCTCTATTACCTTTTCTCTTCTATCGTTCTACGATCGAATCGCACTCATTCGTTCTATATAAAAATATACGTAGGAAAGTTTTAGAAACGTTTGTAAAAGATCGAAGTAGAAAAAAAAGGAAAGAAAAAAAAAAGAAGAAAAAAGAAAGAAAAAAGAATTCGAAGAAAACTTTGCAATAGTAAAGATGGCGCCACCATTACCGGACATGGGAGAAAAGCGCGATGTGTATATAAACGCATGTATATGTGTACGTGCGTGCGTCGTGTGTGCGTACGTGTAACGGAAAAGAGAAAGATAGAAAAGAATAGAGAAGGAAGGAGTATAGGTTAGAGGAAGACAGAGAGATGAGCGCAAAACCGTTGGCGCATACACATAGAAGGTTATAACTTTTGAGTAAGCCTGTAGGACGAATCGGAGTTTGTAGTAGTGGTGGTAGTAGTAATAATAGTAGTAGTGTAGTAGTAGTAGAGAGTATTCGTGCAACGAAGGGCAGGGTCGTCGGCAGAGAGCGTCGTCAGTACGCCCCGTGTCGTCGACGTGAGTCCTTCGTGCTTTCGGGGGTTGCTCGTGAAAATTCTCTCCTCTCTCTCTCTCTCGCATACAGATATAGATAGATAGATAGATAGATACATAGACGTACACACATCCAGATCAGACACATATATATGTATCTTCAGCTACTCGTGTTCAGTCTCTCGTGCCGGTGGAATCAACGTACCTCCCCCTCCTCGAGTATGTCGGAGCCGATCCTGTCTCTCCTATTCTTCCTATAGTTGATCATATAGCTTGAATAAGATAAAAAAAAGAAGTGTGATAAAGAGATAAGCAATGTGTTAGGATCGAAGGTAAAATAAGAAGGGTTTTGAAGTATCCTCGAAGTCGAGAAAAAAAGAGAGAGAGAGAGGGAGAGAGAGAGAGAGAGAGAGAGAGAGAGAGAAGAAAAAAGGATACGAGAAGAGGAGACAGAACAATATAGTAAGGGGTAGTAATATAGTAAGCTACAGACAACGTCCTGGCCGTTGACCTTCGAGGACGAACGAAAGGAGAGGAAAAAAAGGAAAAACAATATCGAGACGGAAGATCGTCGTGTATCCGAGACAAGGAGAAAGGAGAAGGAAGGGGGGAGGAGGTACGTTCGTCGCATCTATCGTCGACATTCGTCGTCATTCGTTGTCGTCGTCTTCCTGGCTGTATATACTCTTCGATTCGGTCCGATCGAGTTTAGGATATTTAAGACGTAGATTAATTAATATTTATCGCGCAGATAACAAATTGTTGTAGGTGATCTTATCAAGGCATATTATTATTTTTATATCATTATTATATCGTGGATGTTAACTGGTGAGCCGATTTGACGAGGAGTCGAGGGATAAAGGGGGAGAGTACAGTCGCGAAACGGGGAGTGCCGCCGGTAGTCGGTCGAAAGGGAGGAGGAGGGGGAGGAGGAGGAGGTAGTTGGTGGTAGTGGACGAAAAGAAGAGAATAATTTGAAGGGTGAAGAAAGGAGATAGAAAGAGATAGAAGAAGAAGAAGACGAAGAAGAAGAAAATGGGCTGCAACACGAGCAAGGAAAGCGTCCAGCCAGCTGCGGAGGAAGCGAAGGAGGATGTCAAGAATGGAGGTGAGTACTTCATCTTTCTTTTTCTCTTTCTTTTTCTCTTTCTTTTTCTCTTTCTCTGTCTGTCTGTCCGTTTGCCTCTCTCTCTCTTTCTCTCGTTTTTTAATTTCATTATTTTATATCTTTTCATCGCGAACACGCAATTTCTTCGTGGAGAGGTTAAGTCTGGCTTGCGTCTAGATTACTACCCCCACCACCTAGCCACTCTGTCTGCTCCAACTTTTTTTTTTCTTTCTTTTGACTTTCAAAGCTCGTCTCTTATTTATCATCGAGATATTATTTGATAAGGGAGAGAGAAAGATAGAGATAGATAAAGAGAGAAAGAGAAAGAGAGAGAGAAAAGGAGAAGGAGAAGTTGTATAAATCACAAGGACGAATCGTTTCGTTTTATCGTTTTTGCTAAGTGTTCTTAGAAATGGCGACTATGATAGATCGTAATCGAAACTATCGATTCGATGCTTTGCTCGTTCGTTTTAACCTGTTTATTGAAGAAGACGAATAATAAGGT
Source organism: Vespula pensylvanica (assembly GCF_014466175.1). Taxonomy (NCBI): domain Eukaryota; kingdom Metazoa; phylum Arthropoda; class Insecta; order Hymenoptera; family Vespidae; genus Vespula; species Vespula pensylvanica. Next base: position 1,222,556 of record NC_057698.1, on the reverse strand, counting down.
TAATATACATATGATAATATTCGTACGAGGTTAATCGATATAATTCGTTGAAGAAGAGGATGACCGAAGTTTTTTGCTTACTCACTTTGTTAACTTAGAATTTTGTATGTAGATTTGCTAATATATATATATATATATATATATATATATATATATATATGTACACACATATACATTGGATTGATCAACAAGCGATCTTGAAATTTGTTGCAAAAAATATTTAATATATACTGTTGTATATTTAGAAGGAAAATTCTGATATTATTTATTGGTCAATCATAATATATACTTGATATATAGATATCATATGTGCATGTATGTATGTATGTATGTATGTATGTATGTATGAGTTCATTCATATATGTATTAACGTAAGAGAAAAAAATGTTGGCGAGGAATACTAATAAGAAGAATAGTAAGAATAGTAATAAAATATGGTAGGTAATATATAAATCAATCTAAAAGAAAAATATCTCACTAAGAATAAGAAGAAGTAAGGGAATAATAAAAGTCGGAAAAGTCCGAAGGTCGTTGAAATAGGAAGAGAAGGTATGAGGATATATAGGGTGTCTGAAATCGGCGTGTCTCGTTAAAACGAACCTTAGCTCTGTCACGTATGACAGAATGTCGATATAAACGACGGCACGGTTCACAGTTCGTGGCACGCTCGTCAAGCTTCGTGATCAGCAGGATGCGTTAATTTAGCTTTGTAATTTTAGACAAAGAGACTAACACCTACGTATTATAAATTAAACACTCCGATGGACGTCTAATTGAAAGGTATTACTTTTCAACTATTCTAATCGTTAATTTAATGAGTGTGTAGGTATTTGTATATTTTATGTATAATGCCACGTTATCTATTATTTTTGAATATTTCAGAAATTATACGAGTTAAATTCGGATTTATTAAAATAATTTTTGATATGTAACATCCAAATTTTAATACATATAGAATAGTCCAATGGTTTTTGACTATCTTAAAAACTATGAGAGTTTCTACGAGAGTTTCTATGAAAGTTAGGTTCAAGTTTTACCCCGAGAAAATTTTTATTTAATATATTTTAGAGTATCTTTATAATTATTGGGTCAATATGCATATTATAAACGTGGGATTCTATTTGACGAATTTAAATTATCATTTGAGCTGTATTATACAATATGCTCCAATAATTATCAACGTTTTAATTAATTTCAGAGAAACTGATAGAAATGTTTAAGTCTTCTAAAGAAAACTTTGGTATGTGATAAATAACAAAATTTTCTTATAAATAAGTTTTTTCAATAATTTTAAAATATGTTAGAAACTATGAGAGTTAGGTCCAAGTTTTATTAAGGGAACTTTTAATCCGATATATTGAAATTTATTTTCACAATTATTGAACTACAATGTATATTATAAATTCGTGATAAAATATCTATTAAATCGTATATATATATATATATATATATATATATATATATATATATATATAGTTTCATGAATACTCATTATATAAAATTATATAAAAGCTTTCAGAGAGATATATGAAAGAAAAAAATGATGATAAGAATTTTAATATTATTACCGAAACATCTCAAAATTATTTTGGAATAAAATCAATGTTTTGAACTATATGTATTAATTCGAAATTCTTTCTTCGAAATTTTCTTTATTTAATTTTTAGAGTTTTACCGATCGTAACGAAACTTGAATGTTTTTACGAGCCACGGGTGAATTACGACGTAACGCAATCTTAATGCGATCATCTCGTGAGATAAATAGCACGGGTGAGCTCTTCTACACGCTCGTATGGGGCAGTTTTTTCTTCTTTTTTTTTTCTTTTTTTCTTTTCGAGAGAGAAAACGTTTCGATGACTCATCCCTTCACTCCACGCACGAACTCTTCCTTCTCGATCTATCGATCGCATCTCGATACGTATTCGTTTATTCGTTCGAAGAAAATCATGTAAAAAGTGTATTTTGTAAAACGTATTTCATGTGAGACACCATAGCTAGATATATAGCAGAGTTTCAAATTTTCCATCAACGATATATCCAAAAACATAACGTCTGTTTGCAAAGGAGATTGCATATAGTAACGATATATATATATATAGATATATAGACACATATGTATATATATATAAACATATGTGTGTGTATATAGATGCATCTCGAAAATGTATTGACATGAGAGTAATTGCGTTTGCGATTTTGATGCACGTGCACTGATTTCAATTACTTATTGACGTTGAAATTGAACGAACGATAACACAAAAATGTTATAAACGAAAATATCTCAATCGGATTTGTTAATATCTCTCTGTTGAGTGTTGTATTCGATGGAAAAAAAAAAGGAAAAAAGGAAAGAGAAAAAAAAACATTGCAGCATTACTTTGAAACATTTCAAACAAATTCGAATAATCGATTAAAAAACGAATACCTTTTATGAAAATAAATAAATATATATATATGTAATATAGAAATATAGGGGGAGCCAAAAGTTCCTAGATGATATAAAAAATGTATCAATTTTTTTTCTAGAATTTTGAAACTAATTTATTTCTTTTTTTTTTTTTTTCAAATTGTTCCAAATTTTTTTTTTCCAATTTTTTTTTTCCGAAAATCCAAAACTATAAGAGTTTGGAAATATTTTTTTCGTTCATTCTCCTTAATATTATTCGATTTACGTATGTATAAGTCATTGCTAAGAGTGTGTAATAATGAAAGGACATTCTTGCATTCTTACAGACAGAAAGTTCGCGTGACCATCGAACGTTTTCTGACTAAAATAGGTTAATGACCCAATCTTACACTTGCTTGACTATATAACACGTGGTTTGTCAAGAGTGAACAAGGTGATTGTGGAGACATTTACTCGTTTGAGACATCGTTCTAAGTTAGTACAGGCGAATCGACGAAATTCTGTTCGTCGAACTCGTAAACTTTAGCGAATCCTGCTGACGTTCAAGATCCTATTGAATGTATCCAACACGTTCATAGTATATACATAGTAAATACATAAATAGTACATATATACATAGATACATACATACATATATAGAAACGTAGAACGTTTTGTGCTAGAACGACTTTTATCCAGGAATTTCCTCGTTGAAATTGTTATCCTAGTATAGATACCTACATATCGGCATATCGATTTATCGACGTAATCGTACTACACTTCGAGATTGAAAACCGATAGAGACACTTTATTCGATATGCCGAGTAGAAGAAGGAATTTTTTCTTCGAAAATCAAATCCTTCCTTGACGTTTATATGCAAAGAATAATAATCCTAACGGCGTTCGCAGAAATTATATATTGGACGTCTTATTATCTTATTTTTTTTATTCTTAAGAAAATTTCATTTTCCACGTAAATTGTATCAATCGAATTGTGCTGATCGGTAAAGAAAAAATGCTGAGAGTTTATATCAAGTATTACATGAAATGAAATGTAATACTTGAATTATAACAAAATGAGAAAAAATTTCCATAATAAAATTTATATTGATAGAACGATAGTAGAATAGATCGAATAATATAATATATAAAAAAAAAAAAATACATTTAATGTATATGAATAGATTAGATCAGATAATGTACGATTATTTGAGTAACGGAGAAGACAAATATCTCGTCTCATCCTATTCCTCTTATAAGAGTCACATATAAAACATTAAACGTCTCTTCTGTTCCCTTTCAAAAGTACTCACGTATCCTTGAATAAGTAATGATTTCTCGTAAGTGCAAGGCTAAGAGTACTAGAGTACTAGTTAAGCTAATGAAAAGTTCTATCTTTCGTGCTGATTTCTTCTTTTTAGAACCGACTTTTCTCTATTTCTCTCACTAAAACTTACCCTATCTTTTTAAACCTTGGAGTTTTCTAATGAAAGGCGATTATCATGAAACAGTTTGCTACGATCTATAGTTCGTAATTACAACGTAGAAACATTAAAATAATTATATCATATCGAGAAATATTATCGCGATTTGAAATGAAAATTCTTTTCAAAATTAAATTTAAAATATTTGAGAAATATTTTTAATTGAATTGGGTGCATCGAAATAAAATCGATGACCGAAGCACGTATTACGCAACGAAAGAATTTTTTTTTTAATTTCTGATCGATTATACATTGAAATGTTTATATATAAAAAAAAAGAAGTGCCATAAAACGATTAAAAAAATGTTCTAAATCGAAGGAAAGCTCTTAGTACGCTCGGTTAATCCATTGTTCGGTAGTAACATCCATCAGGAAGAAAAACCATAGGAGAATGTTTATTCGATAAATCTCATTATCCGTAAATCTTTCGTTTACGTAGACATTTACACACACGAATGGACACTCGAGGAGAGTTTCCTTTCGATTACTTTGGAAAGGAACTAGTGCATTGACAAAAACATATGTATGTACGTTATCGTCGGTGAGTAAATTCCCGAACGAGCTCTTTTTACGGTTATTTACGTTCTCCTATTTGCGCTTCAATATTACCTACTCATTTATTTCTCATCTTTTTTTTTTTTTCTTCCTCTTCCATCATTTTTAATATACCACAATCGATAATCCATCGATATATTATAGGTCTACCGAAAAATTTTCTTTCGCAATAAATGAAAGTAATTTTTGTTTCATTATTTTTGAATTAAAACGATATATTTTTACGTATAAAACATTAATAACGACGAATCAATTGAAACGAAAATTTTTATGTTATTTTTGTATGTATATATATATATATATTTTTTTTTTAGTTATTTTTGCGTATCAGTTTTCATTATTAATCGTTGATTAATAATCTTTTATTATTATTATCTTTATATAATTTATATTTTAATTTGATACAAAGTAATGTATCATAATATATCAAAACCGTATAAAAATCGACCTCTAGAAATAAGAAGATCTAACCGATCAACGTGCGTCATAATTTAAAAATAACTATTTCATATTTTATGAGGTGAAAATATAAACGTGATCGATAAGAAGACGATTCGTTAACGAGATCTCAACGACAAATGGATCAAATGGTCTTGGCAAAAGACCGATAGTACTGAATTTAAATTAGCGAGAGGATATCGAGGCTCGAGAGCTGCCAAATCGGTACGTGCGAGATTTGTTTCGGTAACAAGAACGAATCGATCGGTCTCCCACGTCCTGAGCAATTTTCTCTGAGTTAGGAAAAAGCCATATCAATTTATCTTTCCTAGACATCGTTGACCAATAACATTACGTTTACGATATTACCCAACTCATACATAAACATATTTGATCTGACATACAACATTAACTTTATATAACATCACTCTATTTATTTTTTAAAGTTATTTCAATATTTTATTTTATTTACTTCTTTTTAAATATTTTAATTAAAATGATATCACGTATATATATATCGCCATGTTCCTTTTCGATAAAAAATTGGAAAATATAAACAAAATATTATGTTTGATCTTCGTTCGAAATTCATATTCGTGATAATACGAGGCGACGTTTACGTCGAATATGATGTAAATAAATAATTTTCCGTGATCGATCATATGACCTTTATGAAAATTTTATGACAAAATTGTCCTTTCGAAAGTCGAATTAAAATTTGTATTCTTTGATCATAGGATCAATTTTACAAGGATAACATCTCTTCTTTGTGTGTGTATATATATATATATATATATATATATATATGTGTGAACGTGCATAGCATCGTTTGGCACGCATACAATCATATGTATTTCGCGTTTAGATTGCGTGCATTCATGACCTCCTTCGCGACGTCTATGAAATACGTCGGTAAGTGTATGAATCCGGTAATAACGTGCCGGCATGCCGCCTTTTACGGAGTCCTCGTCAAAAATAACCGGAAGTCTGTCTAAAGGAAACTCGTTACGAGAAGCCATTTTTATCGGTTAAGGTACAAAATAATAAGGCAACCTCAAAAGCTTAAGCTTTTCAATTAGATTTAAACGAAAGGAACGCGTATACATTTTTTAAATCATTTCTTCATTAATAATATATTGTATATTATTACATAAATATACAAATAAGCGAAACGAATTTTTTATTCCAATAAAAGTATCATCTAAAAAAAAAAAAAAAAAAAAATGAAATTTCATCCAGAAAATATTCGTTCCGTTCGTTTAAAAAATTGCATCAAGCTTTTCTTTCAAGAGAAGAAAGTATAAAAAAGAAAGTATAAAAAGAAAGTCATTTGCGGCAAGTATTCGAGCATGGAAAAAAAAAAGAGAGGAAAGAAAAAGTGTAAATTACGAAAATAAGTGACGCATACCACGGCTTAGAAATGTTTGCGTTCGACGTGTTGCACCAGGTTCGAAATTGCAGAGGATAAGTACCGTCAGGTGGTTGCAACTGTTGCAAATGTGCACCTTTCTCTCTCTCTCTCTCTCTCTCTCTCTCTCTCTCTCTCTCTCTCTCTCTCTCTTTCTTTTTTCTTCCTTTCTATCCATCATCTATCCTTCTTCGGTGGATCGATAGACGAATCGCTCAAAGCGTCTGCGTTTGAAATTCTATCAATTCTATCTTAAAATATAGTCGAATAAGAATATTCTGTTCGTAAGAGAATATGTTACTTGTCGTTGATCGAGTAATCTTCGCTTGTTTCTCCTTAATTGTATTTTAATGAGAAAATCGATTAGAAATGTCATTAAATTTTTTTTCTTTAATCATATTACATAGTAATCTTTTCATACATTACATTCTATCCGCACAGAGTGGTTTAGAAATACCCCCTAAATTTTTTTTTCCCATCATGTTAAATATAAGATTTATTTGAAATTGGATTTCAGTGTATGTGTGTTTGCGGATTACGAATACGTTAGAAACTTTTTAATGCATTATGTAACTTTTTTTAAAAATTATATTTCAAACACATTCGTAACAATTTATCACATAATTCCGACAGTTTCATGTTTGATAGGGTTAGCAAATATTAGATGAAGTTTCGTTCACTCGATTGGATTCTAATCGGTTTACTTAATAGCCTTTTCCAACAAAATTGAGAACACGGCAAACTTATTAGTGCACTAAAAGAGATAGAGAAAGAGAGAGAGAGAGAGAGAGAGAGAACGAGAGAGACGATGGTTATATCACAGGATAGAATGAAAAGTTATCCTAGTCGTCCTGGCTTCCAGTTCGTAAGTCGACTCTACTTAAGTTTCACGTTCACACGAAGAAGTCGGTGCCTACCTGTTTCTATTGTAAATAATATATTCAACTTGATATGTATATTTCGTGAGAACATTAATATATTAGATGTATAAGAATATATAGATATCTCTTCTTTGGGAAATAATTATATTCCAAAGCGTAATACGAGTCAATTTCAAATGAAGTTATACGTATATAATTTTACAAAACAAAGCTTGAAGCAGGTATGCATTTTTTATCAAAATATTTATATATTTATTATATCTTATAAAAAAAATATATATATATACTATTTCCACAATTGTGTGAAAGATCCGAAACGTCTAACTAATAATCTCCTCATAGATCATCACTTTCAAAGAATCCATATTTCCCCATAGTCTATTGAATGAAAGAATATCTTTTGAATTCCTATATCTATCAATTTAATTAACCTTTTTTCTCATACAGTTTGGATTAATCATCGCTTGAATAGACATATACACACATACACTCACGAAGAGACACTTTTATGCGATATATCTTATGATAGATCAAAAAGATCGAACGATCGATCAACGGACTCGGTCTGACAATAAGTAAAGTGAAGGGTCAGGGGTTAAAGGACGTTCACCCTGAACCACTGGAGATTCAGAAGTGTTACCGGCTAGTGCCGCCAGTTGGTAGATCAATAAACGAATGCCTAGCGAGCAGACGGTCTAAAGTCGAACGCCATTTAAATTATTTTAATTGTTTGTTCGCTTCATCTTCTCGTTTTATATATCAGATATTTCATTTTTATTTTTATATTTTTATATCTATATTTGTATATTTTTATATCCATTATTCTTATTTTTTCTTTTTTTATTAGACAGTCGAAAGGTTCGAGTAAACAAACAAATTATTTTTCTTTGCTCGGTGCAGCATAAGCTGATTTATAAATCCACGTAATCAACGATAAAGATCAACGTCAAATTATCTGAAAATAAATTTTCATTTCCTTAGACTTCCGCACGATTGCACGTATACGTGTGTATGTACATCAATGAACTCTACGGTAATGCGAATGTTCTGAATGCAAAGTAAGTCGACATCTCACGGTTATATACTTGAGAAAATTGCTTTGTGTTTGTGCACGCGTGTGCTTTTTAAGTTTATCACGTTTCTTCGGAGTTACTAAATAGAATTAATTTCGTAAATGTTGAGATTAATTTTGATTTTATGGGATTAGTCGTTTCATTTTTTAACGAGTTCAGAAATGGCTAAATGATTTACAAATAATTCTTAATTATTCAAAGAAATTTTATTACCAATTGTATTTTTTTTTCTATCTATCTCTGTGCGTATGTGGGTATGGATTTTCTTTTATTTATGCTTGTAATTGAATAACTTTTTTTTAGGCTTGACAAAGTGTTATGACTTTTTAATTATGTAGAAAGAAATTCATAAGATATGTGAAGAATTGAAAAAATATGATTTTTGGTTCTTAACAACGTTAAAAATATGAAAGGAGAACTTTTGATTTAGGAAAAGTTATTTAATTTTAAAATATCTCAATATTTGTATGACTTTCTCTGTATGTAGGTATATATATATATATATTTATATACCTAAATTCAATTGGCGAAGGACATTCGATCGGAGTAGGATTTTTATGAGACAAACAAAAGCTCGAGGGAAGCCTTGGATCGAGGAAAGACGACTTTAGACCACTCCTATGTTTGAACAAACGGAGGTGTGGCATATTGGAACGTAGCAGTGTATATTAGAAAAAAGGAAAAGAAGAAATGTATTGTTCAGGGAATATAAATCTTTCAGGAGTTTCGATCTTTCATATTCGAATTTATCGAAAAGAACTAGCAGATCGATAATTTAATTGCATGCCTCATGTGAAGGTTCTCGTTTTGATCTATCTAATTGTATACTTGTTTACATTCATATTCCTATTTTGTGCAGTTAATTGCCAGAGAACTGTCGACATTTTTATTGTTCTTGCGTCATTCGTTAAATATCTTTTTTATTGATCAAACTATGACAATTATAGTAGGATGTTCATGTTAGTAACGTAATGGAAAGGAAAAAGATTAAAAATGATATATATTCCATAAGATAGAGATAGAGATAGAGAAATTGATGCATCGATAGATGCATCGTTTGATTATGCTCGTACTTGAAATATACCTTCATTTTCATATATAAACGACATCTCATTTTTTATATATAAATAACCATTTTTTAAACGGCAGAAGAGAAATAATTCATATATGGCTTATCTTTGTTTTTTATTTATTTATCTATTTTTTTTTTTTTTTTTTTTATATATTCATTGAGGAAATACGTGCGAGATAAGTTTTTTAGGTTATCTTTATACAAATTTAATATTATCAAAATATAATAAGAACAATAGAATGTTGAAGGATCTATGAT
>NC_057698.1:1190501-1208001 GCF_014466175.1 Vespula pensylvanica | reverse complement strand
CGAATAATAGAAAAATAAAATCATACGTTTAGGATATTAGAATTTTCATAGAATGAGAATTTGGATAAAGATCTTCAATAATAATTCTATATTGCTCGATTATTAGAAATTTCATTAGAAGGACGAACTGGAAGAATATTCTTAACGGTGAAACAATCAAGGAGGCTCGAGAAACACGATCGTTCTTTGTAATGAAAATTGGCTGAGCACTCATCCCGACCTTTCAACGACCTCTCGAGCTCGATTTAATTGCCTTTTTCTCTCTTTCTTTCTTTCTTTCTTTCTTTCTTTATTTCTTTTTTTATTCCTTCATCTTCTTCTTTTTCCAATTTCACGACTCGAACGAAGTGACGGTTAACAAAAGATCGCACCTACGTAATCGAGAATGTTCGCGCGAAATTTTTTCCCCTCCTTACAATTCCCTGAAAAAGTTTTATATCGTAGATCAAAAAAAAAAAAAAAAGAAAAAACGAGCGAGAGAGAGAGAGAGAGAGAGAGAGAGAGAGAAGGGAATGGAAGAGAGAGAAAAAGGTCAGTCGATTTACGATTAAACTTTAGGAATTATTTCGCATGGTGAATGTTACACATTGAAAACGTTTTACTATTTCCTACACGTTCTGCTAAATTGAAAACTTATTATTTATTTATTTTTATTTTTATTTATTAGACCGGAGTAATCGTTTAATAACAGAAAATATAAAAATTGCATATATGCATGTACATGTATCTAGATATATCTGTCTATATATATATATATATATATATATATATAGATAGATAGATGTATACATACGATTAAAAAATAATATTTTTCCATAGATATATCTATATATACAAGATAAAAAAATACACAAAGAAAGAAAATGGCAATATATATATATATATATTTTTTTTTCAAACGTTATAAAAAAGAAAATAATCGAAATAAACTTTTTTAGTATACATAAAACTCGATCAAATGGAACGCAGTTTTGCAGTTTGTTGTGTGTGATATGTAAAATGAAAAGTAAACAACATAATATATACTATTTCTATCTTTATTTTTCTCACGACAATATCGAAATACACTTTTCTGCAGTTTTAAATTCGAACGTCCACACACGAACGCGTACATATACGCATGCATATACAAATATACACATATATAGTGCGATGTTTATCACTGTTGCTTTTCGAGACTCGTTATCTCGAAATTTTATCTTGTAATTGGACGATAATATCGAACGATAACACGCTGCTAAACGAACGAATGGGCGGATGAAAGGGATCGTCGGGAGAGAAAAAGTTTCTCTCTATTCGCCTTTGAAAAGAAAATTCTGAACAATCGAACCGTTTACTTTTTCAATAGTACCAAAGCTACGCTATATACAACGACACGTTTTTGCATATCCAGCTGACAATACATTATTTTAATCGACTATGTCTCTCTCTCTCTCTCTCTCTCTCTCTCTCTCTCTCTCTCTTTCTCAATTTTTTATATTTTTATAGTTTCTCTTTTATTTGTTATGATCGTAATTATTACTATTGTTAGAAAATTATAATTTTTTTATATTTCTCTCTCTCTCTCTCTCTCTCTCTCTTTTTCAAAAATAATACTTCTGTAGTTCATCCTTTAAAACTCTATTTAAATTCAAATATTTCTCAAACTCGTTATATCTTGTATTTAAACTACTTATACTTTACAATTATCTTTGCTACATTCACATGCTCCAAAATAAACAAATGAATTCTCTTTTCTTCCTTATCGTTGATTCTCGACAAGGTAGATAAAAATTGTAAACTGTCATGAGAGAGAAACTGTCAAAGAGAGAGAGAGAGAGAAAGAGAGAAAGAGCTTATTATTCGAGTTAAGAAGAACAAATTGAAAACAGTTCGTTTGCGTGCTCGAAAATCGCTCGCGTGTTTTTAACGAGTGTCGAATGGATAACAAGAGAGAAAGAGAGAGAGAGAGAGAGAGAGGATAAAGAAAAAAAAATGTATAATAAAAAAAAAAGGAAAATTGCGCTTTTAAAACGGGCCGAACAATTTTTGCAAGCTCGTTGCGGACGATATCAACAGTAACGACATACAACATACCACACGCAACACATCGGCTCGTTCGCTATTTTTATTTAACGATTTCACGCACGAATACGCTCGATCTACCTGAGACCTAATCGAGCTCGAACGACGTTCTTCGAATATGCACGACTTTTAATATCGTAATCGGTCTTTTATGTTTGTTGTATTCAATGAACAAGAAGAATGGAAAATGAGAGAGAGAGAGAGAGAGAGAAAGAGAGAGGAAGGGAGAGAAAAAGATTAATAGTTTTTGAAAATTAGTTTGTAAACAAAATTGATACAAGGTGTATCGTTTTCTCTTTCTTTTTATTTATTTATTTATTTATTTATTTATTTATTTATTTATTCTTTTTTTAAATTTTTACGCTACCAGGGTCATAGAAGTATTTTCTCGCTACGAAATGCGAGACGATTTTTAATCTCAAGGAAATATCGTAATTATTTTAATATCTGATATACTAGATTTAATTAATTTCTGTCGGTCGTGAATGTCGCAATTTTATTTTCGAGTGGCAACAACAATTGTCGTTTAATAGCGAATTGCATATATTTTTTTTATGATTATACTTTTAAACGCAATAAAAAAGTAAACTGGTAGATATAAAAATAATACTGATAACAATATCGTCAACTTGGGAATAACATTATCATAATATAGTTTAGTATAGCTTTAACATATCTATAATCAATCCAACGGACAAAGAAAGAAACGAAAGAAAAAGGGAAGAAAGATAATGTGTTCCATCGACTGTGAATCACAACCTGTATGAAAGTAAAAATTTCTTTTATTTCTTTTTTCTTTTTTTTTTTTTTACTCGTTCTCTCATTTTTTATTTATTTTCTCTCTTCTTCCAGAGTCATAAACGCGATCGTAGATATATTCTTTCCGATCGCTTTTTTTTTTTTTCTCGTAGAAGACGTAGAGAGCAACACGACCTCGTTTTTACGACAAAAATAACGGAATATCATGAAAAAGATAGGAAAATCGATATCTAGCTTCCCGTTTTCCTATTTCCCTTTCCTTTGTATCGTTCCTACGATAATACGCGCTATAGCCATTATAATGCGACATAACTTGCTTTACATATTTCATATCCCCTCGAGTCTTCTCTTCTTTCATCATGAAGCAGATTTCGTTCCTCCGAAAGAAGCTTTGTCACTTTTTAATAGGATTCTTCTTCTTCTTCTTTCTTTCTTTCTTTCTTTCTTTTTTTTTTTTTCTACGAAATCACGTTAAATGAATTAATTATAATCGAACGAGATAATTGCGGAACGACAATCGATGTTTCGGTACTATTCATCAAAATTCCATGAAATAGTAGTAATTGGTATGTTGAACGCGACGAATTAACAAGTTATAAATTAGTTTGAAAAAGAGACCTACTTTTACGAAACGGTGTAACGTTTGGGAATTTGTTAAATATATTGAATCGATAACAACTTGTTCTCTCTTTCCTTCTTGATCTCTTTCTTCTCTCTCTCTCTCTCTCTCTCTCGTTCGATAATTAACTTCTATTTCTTCGAGACTTCCTTAAAAAAACTTGAGTATTTTGTCGTATTAATTATACTTAAACTCTTAAAAGTTATCATAGATGGACAAATAGAAAAACGCAATATAACATTTTAAAAGTTCGTATATATCATTGTCTCGTTATTATTTAAAATGATGACAATTAATTTTTACAGAATTATTATGGAAATTATAAGCGTCGAATCAATATTATCAGTTGTAGAATCTTGAAAAAAAAAAAAAGAGAAAAAAGACAATATTCGACGTATTATTAATATGAAAAAAGAAAAATTATATGTGTACTCGTATTAATCACATTAAAAGTTTCATTTAAATTGTATTCGAGATCGTTGTCTTATCACAGACATCATTTTAATCTTTTAATTATACGAGAAAAATATTAATGAATTTCAAATGATTCGAATATAATTGTCAGAGCTTATCATAAAACTTCATATGTACATATACACACAGTCGTATTTTGTAAGTTCTTCTGTATATATATATATATATATATATATATATATATATATACGTTCATAGAAATAACCTAAGGGATAAATATAAAAAGGATTTTACATTAACATTAATTTCGGTGACACGTAATGTGATTTCCACTTAATTTCCATAACAAATACTAATATACAATATTTTTCAATGTGTTGAGTAATAAATGAGAATATCTCAAAAACGAACGAATAATAATAATTATTATTAATGGCGTATTATTATTATTATTACTATCATTGATTAATAATTATTATATTTCTTTTAATAACATGACATGTATATATATTGATATTAGTTTTGTTCATGTTCATAATTAAAATAATAATAATAAAATTTATATATATATATATATATATATATATATTTAAATATGAAATATAATAATTAAATTATTGAAATTATTATAATTATAATGAATTAAAACGAATTTTGAGTTCCAATCGGACGTATTTATTTGTGTGTGCGGACAAATATGTTTTTAATTAATTGTCCATCTATTAATCATAGCAAAGTTAGTTCGTTAAACTTTCATTTCCAATAGACGATTGAAAAAATTTTCTCCCTTGAGAAAATATTTAAATAACATAAAAAAAAAGTAAAGAGAAGGAGAGCTTACGCCTCTTCGAATAACGAAAGCAATTGAGCTTCGGTCACGCTCGATGCCTGTCGACCTTTGGATAAACTTTCTAGAAAAAAATCTTACTATAATAGTAAGTATAATAACTAATCTCTATAAGGAAAATACGGTAGACTTCTTTTCATATAACTCGAAGAGCTTATGTTAGTTCTTGCGAATGAATAAACGTGTCAACTGAAATTGCAATATGATTTACAAAGGAGATTAAAAAAAGCACGATAAAAATTCATCCGAAGGAAGAAAAAATATGTTTGTCATTGTATAATACATTGTCTAGAAAATGTGTTACTGTTGATTAAACGAATCGTAGATAATGACAATGTCAAGGATCATTTTATTTGTCATATTGCGTTTGTACGATGTTTTCGAAATTTTTTATTACAAATGTAGAAATATGACTAAACGAATCACAAGTAATAATAATAATGTCAAAAGAAAAAGGATGTCATTGATAAAATAATAAGTAGATTATTAACAATCTTTATTTTTATTTGTCATATTGTGCATTATCTTTTACAAATTTTTTATCTTGAATTCTCGAAATCTATATCACATTATTGATCTAATCATAGACAACTGAATAATCACAAGATTTTTATCATTGAAAAATGATCAGTAGAATAACGAAACATATCTATTATATATGAACTGACTCTTGTTCTCTCGTCTCCTATCAATCATTCTTTTTCACCGCTTATCGTTAGAAAGATCAAACAAATAAGAGAGAGACAGAGAAAGAGAGAGAGAGAGAGAGAGAGAGAGAGAGAGAGAGAGAGAGAGAGAGAGAAGAGAGAAAGAAAAAGAAATCATTTCTAATCTTGATTCAAATCGTACACGAGGGAGTCATTTTTAACTTTTACACTCTAAAATGGAATCAATCATTCTGTTCTTTGATTGACGTATGTCGCAATCTATCGAAATTTCTATTTCTTTCTTTTCTTTCTTTTTTTTTTTTTACAATAGAAAAAAAAAGCTTCAATTTTTGCGTGCACTTTACTCGCATGAGCTCTTCGTCAAAGTACCGCAGAGCTTTCGCGGTGCTTTTAGAGTAATATCGTTTTGAGAATTTTTCATTTCTTTTTTCTATTTTCTATTTTCTGTACTTTTTATTTTTTCCTATGCAAGCCAAGCGGACGCTAGAAAAAAGAAAAACAGAAATTTCACCTCTTCTCTTTCTCTTTCTCTCTGTTTCTTTTTTTTTTCCTTTCGTCCTCTGCATATTCATACATGTTTTTTAACCTTTGGTCATATATTTGCGTGCGTGTGTATTTGTGTGTGTGTGTGTATGTGTGTGTGTATACGTGCGTGTATAGTAATATCGATAAGAGTTATCTTACGTAAGCTCGATATTGCATAAAAGAATAAAAGTTCATTTATTAATGCACCTTTAAAAGATTAACGCACGCGATTGCATTATCGAGAGATCGATTTATAAACCTTCTTTTCTATTTTTTTTTTTTCTGTATTATAGTGCAGATTCAACGACAAAAGAAAAAAAAGAAGAAAGAAAGAGATTGCTCGGGGATATAATGAAGTCTAGTAGATAAAGTATCGATAACGATCTTCGAAAAGTTTAGCAAAAAATTTTAATATAGTAATAGTAATAACAATAATAATAATAATAATAATAATAATAATAATAATAATAATAATAATGATAATAATATGAAAGATCACTTCTCGAGAATTAAAAATATACTTGAAGAAAAATAATGGGATTATTTTTTTACGGTTAAAAATAATCTAAATCTTTATCGAGTGTCTTCTAAAAATAGACGAATGACCCAATCAAAGATTTCATTTCTGTTTTTTTTCTCTTTCTCTCTTTTTTCAATTCTTTTCTCTTCGTTCATTAATTAATATTGAAATAATAGAAGGATTAAAATATCGAGCGTTCGAAATATTCTCGATATTGCAGTATAGATTCTCTCTCTCTCTCTCTCTCTCTCTCTCTATCTTTCTCTCTGTCTGTCTTTCTCTCTGTCTCTCTCCCCCTTACATTAAAGAGAGATTGTCGAGCAAGTCCTTTGTTCTCGAAAGATTTTGAGAGTCTCCATGTCTTGTTCGTGGGATATAACTCGAGATGTGTAGTGAACCACTAGTAGAAGACGAATCCACACTTGGTGACCACAGGATGGATAGTTTCGAGTAGAATTCACGAGGGAATGGAGAAGAAAGAGAGAGAGAGAGAGAAAGAGAGAGAGAACCAATGTAATCCGCTTTGGTATAGCGATATAAAAGCTATCGAAGGCTAGAGAACCTTCCTAAATTCTGTAAAAACATTATCTTCGATAAAAATAATCGAATTTTAAAAGGATCCATTTATACGCAACGTTGCATTTCTTTCGTAGATATTTCAAGAGACATCTTTCTTCTAAAAAAGAAAAGAGAAAAAGGAAAAGATGACAGATACTTTATTTTCAATAAATATCAGAATCTCTGGCAGGTGTTTAACGAAAGTTGGTCAAGCGTCGATAATGAATTTACACCGAAGTTTAGTAAATTTAACCGATTTACTCTCTAACAGTTTCGATTTATTCGTCCGTGACGAGTTATCGTGGTGCATCCCAAAACGATACTGTTGCGGGCTAATATGTTCGGGTAATAAATTTTTTTTATTTTTTTATTTTTATTTTTTTTTTTTTTTTCTTTTAAGAAAAGTAAAAAAAGAAATAGTCGGAGACAATTCGACCCAATAAAAATTTTCGATAGATTGATATCTTTAATATCGTTTTAAATTTATCCGAGATAGATTTAATCGGCATAAGTAATTTTCTTCGTTATTATCGTTAGTTGGAACGAGTAAAAATACTTCTTTTCCTAGTTTCTCATAATTTATTTTCCTTTTAAAACTTGTCCCGTGATACGTATATGCTTGGGTAGTTCGCAAAAAGAAGAACTTCATTTTGAGTTAGAAGAACGAGCAGGAAAACGTTAAAGATCGCGTAAAGTAAAATTTTCATTTAAAGTATTTTCTCTTTGAGAGGATATGGAAAAAAGGAAACGAAAAGAAAAGAAAAGAAAATATATTCAACAACAGACCACTAAGTCTTTTACCGTTAGAGAGCTACTAAGATCCCTTTTTAACTATTTACGTTTTATCTAGCTCGTTCGAAACTCCTCCCTCAAATATTTTATGTTGATACGATGTATTATCCTCTTTAAGATCTTTTTTTATACCAACTACATATGCATTCCAAGTATCAACTTACATATGTACGTATGTATGTATATATATATATATATATGTACGGACTTACGTAAGCGAACCCCTTTAGTGTTTATTAATAGCAATGTGAAACGACTTTAGATAATAGATATCTAATATAAAAACTAAGATTACGTAAAAACATGTCTACTGTATATATATATATATATATATATATATATATATATTCTTTTTTATCAAATTTTTCTTGTCAAACTTGTTAAACTTTTTGATATACCCTGAAGAAAAAACTTGGTTTTTATAAATTCGTTTGAAAGAAAGGATAGAAATGTTAAAAGAAGAAGTTGAAAGAATATAGAAAAAGGAATTGTTCGGAATTGTAATACATCTTTTCGATAAACTATGTTAAGTTCTACTACAAGGTCCTCCTACGTGAAACGTGTATTTTTACTTCCCGCTTAAATTCCGGATCACTGAGGTTGAAAGTGTCATCGGAGCGAAAACATTTCATTAAAATTCATAGCTATCGAAGTGAAGTCCGCCGGATTTCACGCAACGGCCGATCTTCCCATCGCGTGTTGTTGTGTTCGTCGTCGTCAGCAAAATTTTCACGCGTTCCCAAAAATCTAGAGAAGAGAAAAAAATATTCTTCCTATCGCGTTCTTTCTCCTTTTCTTTATGAATATTCATATGTATATTCTTTTTATTTACTCGACATGATTTCACATTCGAAAGGAACAAGTTTATTGTTTTAAACAACAACAATTGAAGAAAATTCATTTTTGTAAAAACGAGATCGGTAAAGTTAACGAAGGAATATAATAACGATTGCTATTAAGAAATATTCCAAAAAAATTGCGATTTTGTGACACGTTTGACGTAGGTAGGAGAAAAAGGTGTGACGAGGAAATCTGGATCAAGAGCTGATTTTTCTTTCTATTTTTTTTCTCTCTCTCTCTCTCTCTCTCTCTCTTTTCACCTTCCAAAAAAATTCGCTTATGTCAGAGACACTCGAGAACAGTCGCTTGGAGATTTTCTTCCTTTTCTATCTTTTTTTTTTCCTTTTTCATTAATTTTTTATTTCTTTTTTTGTTCCATTTCTTTCAGTTTCTGGTAGTACTTGCATAGTATTTATGTATGATAGAAAAAGAGAATGGAAGTTTGGGTCGATTAATGGCTTTCGTCTTTAACGTGGCATCATAGGTTTTTATTAAATTTTTCAGTAAAATTGGAAGAGATCGGAGGAGATAAAGGGAGAGAGGGTGGAAAGAGGGGTTGTAAGGGAGGAAAGCGAGATAGGTAAAAATCTAGGAGGATGGAGGAAATTCAATCGACGTCATTCCGACGAAACAAACGTCGGAACCAATCGAAATATCAAGTATTGTCGACTGTTTCCCCAATGGAGAAGCTTTCCTGCAATTGGACATGACTCGAAATGTTTCGTTTTCCAAAATTGTCTGCTTCGTTAATTGAACCGAATCTCGATTGAGGGACGTCAAATTAAAAAAAAAAAAAAAAGAAGAAGAATCATAAAGATAGAAGATATTATATTTTTTTAATACTTTCAATTATGTTTTACATAGCTTGTCATAATATATTAGATAGACGTTAGCGTGGATTATTAAATAATGGAAGGGACATGGAGTTGAAAAAGAAAAGGAAAATAAAGGAGAAAGAAAAAAAATGGAAGGACAATCGAATAATCGTTCTAATCGATTATCGTCAAAATGACTGAAGTTTGTACGTCGTGACTAATTTGACTAGAATGAAACTGGAGATAATTCGAAAGGTCAAGGCTTTCTGTTGGAAGAAAGATGTGAGCGCGCGAGCGCACTCAACACGTCAAAAAATGGGGCTGTTTCGACGTTACGTAATAACACGAGAGAAGATAACTGGTGAGAGCTTTCGCAGCTAAATTCCAAGCTCTAATAGGAGATTCTTGATTGATCCACGAAGAAGAAGTTTCCTTGGTATATCGCGAGAACTATGCCAAAGAGGAAATTCCAAAGAGGGCAAATTGCGAAGGAAAATTGCTAGATACCTGCGTGCCGATCTTTTTATACGTATTTGTATTTGAAATTTCCGGAACCTCCCTAAAAAGTCAAAAAGCTTTCGTTCAATATACAAACATCGAGAAATCACTTTGAGATCATTAATATTATTTAATGAATATTTTCATTCTATGTGTCTGTGTTTCTGTGTGTTTAATTTTATTCAGTTTCCTTTTTGAAATAAAATTAAAATTTATGAGAAATATTTTACGATCATATACACATACATGCATATGCGAATATTTTCTAGAAAATCTCTCTCTCTCTCTTTCTCTCTCTCTCTCTCTCTCTCTCTCTCTCTCTCTCTCTCTATCTCTCTATCTATCTCTATCTCGATATACAAATATGTACATAAATTTTTTTTTATTATCTACTATTGAGTTCGCTCAAAGTTTATGTTGTAGTATCTCATTGGACATGTTATTGCGTCGGATATAACATAAAATTAATAAAAATATATCACGTTATTTAAAAAATCATCGATGATCTTTAAATTATTTCAAGAAAAAATATATTCACGCGGTATAACTTTTTGTTACTTTTCGAATTGGATATTGATTTATTCAAATGAAATCTCGGATATATAAAATACATAGATGATACTAGATACTTGTAACATAAACATTACCTACTAGTGATTTTTAAAATTGCAATTTTCCAGAGAAACTTTTCTGGTCCTTTGGCTATAGCAACCTATGTAATATTTTTCTGAACATGCGAGAGATACTCTACATCGTTTATTTAAGAACGTTATCTGTCCGTGTAGTATTAATTTTTTCGAAAATATATCCCAACGTGAAAGTTGCGTCTCCGTCTCGATAGACAAGGAGAAACTATAAAACAAACAAGTTTCTTCATTTTCCTGGAGGCTTTCGAAACTTATAACTATGCCAAGTGTTCGTATTCGCTCTGGCGAATATTAAAAACTTGAAAATTCATCCTACGAACTTTCCCGAGCTTTTCCGCGGTGACCGTTGTTTATTCGGTTACTTTAATGCCTCTTGAAATAAAGAGAGATAAAAGTTATAATAAATAAATAAAAACAAAACAAATTTTAGATATAATAGTAAACGGATTCCGGCTGAATGATAATCGGAGCAAGTTTTACGTTTTAACAAGCAAGCAACCTCCAATACGATAATCTTCTAACGTCAAAACAATTTTATCCTTGACTATAACTTCGTGTTTATATTATATATATATGTGTGTATGTGTGTTTGTATACATATTTATGTGTGTGTGTTTATGTTCACACCCTATCCTGACGTGACTCGACCCTATAAAATCCATGAGTTAAATGCGAAGAAGGTGAAGGTGAACCTCGTTAAAGCGAAAGATGATTTTAATTGTATAGATAATACCTCTTCTTTATATATATATTTATATATATATATATAAAATTTGAAAAAGGATAAGGATCTTTTTAAAAAAAAGAAAAAGAAGCATTAGTCAAAAATTAAAATTTAAATTTCAAAAATTAAAATTTCATTCATTTAATTTTATAGATTTATTATGTAAATATTGTTATTGGAAAATCTATATGTAAAGTTTGAATCGTAGTCGATCGATCGATTATGATCGATAATCAATGATCGATCGTATAAATCGCTATCTAACGGCAAAATAATCGAACTAATATAGAAAAAAATGCCCCTGGCAATAGGCAACACTCCAACCACTAATGTTAGTTGTGAAGCCTAGTCGTCGATCGATCATGATCCATAATAAATGATCGATCCTGTACATCGCCATCTAGCGGTTAAATCGTCGAACCAATTTTATAGAAAGAATTGCCCCTGACGACAGGCAACACTTATTACGAGCGATAATCGCGAATTCTTATTTCGCATCATTTGTAATTGTTAATTTTTTCGTACCTATAACACAAATATAATTATATATTTTTACTTGAGGCACGTATTGCTTTTCTAATCTAGCAAGAGCCGATGGTAAAAGAAAAAAAAAAAAATTATATTTAGTTGTCGAACGTCACTAAAAGATGAATTCTACTTATTTTCAACATTTTCATCTTCGAGCAGTTCAGTGCAAGTTCAGTCGGTCGAGCTCTCGTTCCCGACTGCCATAGTTTCACGTCTCGTGAAAGCAATCAAAAGATTGGGGTGGCGAGTCACTTGACACAAAAAAGAAAGAAAGAAGGAAAAATGAAAGAGAAAAGAGGAAAGAGATGGGAAAAATTCTATATTGCCTCTCGCTTTCTAAGAGAAAAAAATATTTGAACTTGTAGGCACAAATGAGTTGGAAAAACAAAGTAACAGGCATCTTTCTCTCTCTCTCTCTCTCTCTCTCTCTCTCCCCCTCTCCCTCTTTTCCTCTATCTCTCTATCTTTCTTTCACTTCCTATGACCCGTCGCTCTTTCACTCTTTTTCTTCTTTACACTCCATCACCACACCTCCGACATAATTTTATCTCGTTTTTCGCTTCAGTCGTGTGTCGTTCAACGGCAAATATAGTCGTAATTATTAACGCAAAATGTTGAATCGAGTCGAGTGAACTAAAAGCTCGTCCATACGGTCTAAAAATACCTCTCTCTCTCTCTCTCTCTCTCTCTCTTTTTCTTGCTCTCGTGAATAAATGCTTCTAAGTTAAAAAAGAAAAAAGGAAAAAGAGGAGAAAAAGAGAGAAATGATAAAGTCACTCGATATCACGATCGATAATAGCTCGGAGGTTTAAGTTTCTCACGGAGGAAGAAAAACGAGAGAAACTAGACTTTGGATTCTGCAAAAAGATCGAGAAAAAGGGATAAAGAGAGAAAGGAAGGAGGAAAGAAGGAAAGGAGGATAATGAAAGGAGGAAAACGATACAAAGAAAAAGTCTCGCGTGAATTATTGCTGTCGCACTGTAAGTGACACACGTGTGTATATCTCTTAAAATATACTTTGGTGTGCGTCGATGCATATGTAGGTGTATAAGCATACGCTCGTAATTACTCCTTTCATCTCGTTCTCTCTCTCTCTCTCTCTCTCTCTCTCTCTCTCTCTCTCTCTCTCTTTCTGTCTCTATCTCTCTCGAATTGTACGTATTTTGGCGACGATATTTTACGAGCATTCGCTTTGTGAGGCATTGAGAAAGAAAGAAAGAAAAAAGGAAAAATGACAGAAGATACTCGAGAATTGGAAAGTACGAAACGAGAAGCAATTTGTGTCAGGCTCGATTTTTCTTTTTTCTTTCATAGCTCGTTAAGACGAGTAATTAACGACCACTGCGTACAGATTTCCCTGTTGATGAAGTTCGCGTTTATGACAAAATGTTTAACATGTTACCTTAATGAAAACTTCACTCTTGTTTCAGCAAGAAATATAATTGCCTGTGTATATTAAAAAAATTTAATTGTACTTTCTACATTTTTCTCTTTTTTCTATTTTTCTTTTTTTTTTTTTTTCTTTTAATAAAATAATTATAAATTGATACAATTTAAAGTTATATGTGTTTGTGTATCGGCCATGTCTATGATTAATTACTTATTTAAGTTTGTCTAAAAATTATCTAAGAAATTAACGAAACAACTATCAAATATCAAATGATGATAACAATAATGATAAGGAATTGTTGTTTCCCTATCATTATTTCTTACATAAGAATCTTATTGAACTTGTGTTTTATTATTTTAAATGTTACAATATTGTTGGTAATGAAGTTCAAAGTTAATATAATTAAGGATAAATAGTATGTTGGATCATCATGAAAAATAGGATCTTATATAATTTTTTTTTATATAATACATATATATATATACGAGAGAGATAGAGATAGAGATAGAAAGAAGAAGTCTAATATAATATTGATTTTAACTAATATAATATTTATTTTACTAGATATTCCAAAAGTAAACGACACTGAAAACAGTTCGAAAGAAACAAAAGCGGAGGAAACTTCGAAGGGAGATAAGTCCGAAGATAAGAAGGAGGAGGATAGTGAAAAAGTAGAAGAGAAAGAAGAAGACGTTTCGGATCAACATAAGGTCGAAGCTGCAACAAGGATACAAGCAGCATTTCGCGGACATCACGCGAGAAAGAGTATGAAAGAGACTGATACCTCGAAACAACAAACGGGGACCAACAAATCAGAATCCGAGCCGACCAAGGAAGAATTGCAACAGGAATTCCGTGCCGACGATAAAGGTAAATATTTTAATAAAAATATCAATAAACCTTCAATTGATTTTAATATTATTTTTCCAATTGTATCAACTATTTAAACTGTTAACTCGTTTTCTTTTTTCTTTTTTTTTTCTCTCTTTGTTTACCGCATAAGAACTTTTCCATGTTTTAGTATTTTTTCTCTAGAAAATAAAAAAAAGTGTGTCTTTGTATATATATATATATATATATATATATATATATATATGTATGTATGTATGTATGTATGTATGTATATACGTATATACAGAGCGAGTAAAAAGTTTGTAAGTGGTTTTAAAAATCAATTATTCTTTTTCGTAAACTTTAGCTAACCCTTGTAGTTTAGCAATCCGAAAAAAAAAAAAACAAATTAACCTGAAATACCTCGAAAAAGAGTAATTGATTTTTAAAATCACTTACAAACTTTTGGTCACACTTAAGAACATCTGTGACCGATCTTGTATATTATTTCACATAGTTTATTTTGATACTGCATGATTATGCGATCATATGATAAAACATTTTTAATTAATAAAACATTTCTTTAAAAAAAGAAAAAAAAAAAGAAAAAAAAATGTATTTAAAATAAAATTGAAGAACGTGAGGTCAAGGATTGCTTATTTATTATCAAGAAATTCTTTGTACGACTTTTAAAAACGTATATCGACAAAGCCAAAGGGTCGCTTTAATATCACGATTCTAAATCATACGATCAAGAATTCTCAAAGCGTGCTTTTCCTCAACATATTCGGAATCGAAGGAGAGAATTCAGCGCATCGTCGACACGTAGAGGTATAGCTATTGAAGATTCGAATCACGAGAATCGAACTAAGAAAGGATGCTCGATTCCTATTTCTAAACTCGAGCCAATTCCACCATTAAAAGGTGGCTAGCCGCAATTTCTTTTAGATCTTTTTAATTATTTATTTATTTAGAAATTAAATCTATACGTATCGATGAATCATTATAATCAAATAAAAAGAAATGTTGACACATTTGATATATAAAACAGAAATATAGTATAAACGAATAGATTTTTGTTGAACTTCATTGTTGTTTACTCTTTTTTTTTTGGTTTTTCAATTTTTGTTTTTTTTTAATATTTATTAGAACTCTGCGACGCAGCAACAAAGATACAAGCATCTTTCCGTGGCCACATGTCGAGAAAGGAACAAGCCGCTTCAGCTCTCGTCAAGTCGGCGGGAGAAATCGTTGAAAATGCTGCTTCCAAAATAGAAAAAAAGGTAAGTAGTATTATATAGGATACATTTTTTTATTAATAATTTTATTAATTTATTTATCTGTTCAACAGCACAACATTTTTTAACGGCACATTTGTTTTTATTATTATTATTATTATTATTATTATTATTATTATTATTATTATTACTATTGTTATTATTATTATTATTATTTAATATTTTAAGTTGAAATATCAAGCAGATATTACAGGTATATATGATACGACATACACGCGTGTACAAAGGTTGCCTATCGTCAGGAGTACGAGAATTTCAAAATTTATCGCACTTAATATTTTTAATTAAGTTATATAAAAAGTTAAAAAATTAGATTCTATATATTTTTAATATATCCAATTTAATTGGTATATGTATATAAATATAAATTTTTTAACTATTAAAATTTTATATATTACGATATCTCAAATTAAGTTGTTTCTGTTTATCAAATTACTTAATTATATTTAATGAATTATTTTTTATATTTTCATTATTATTATTATTAATTATTATTGTTATTGTTACTATTATTATTATTACTATTGTTATTATTATTATTATTATTATTATTATTATTATTTGTTATTATTACAATTTATAATTATTAATTTTCTTAATATCCTTTCTATATGCACAGTATAATAAATATAGGTATATTATATACTGACGTTATCACGAAGTTTGATTTATAATGAACAAGATCTTTATCGCCTCGTTAATTCAACGAAGACGCTCAATATAAAACCACGCCCTCGGCACTGAGAAAATAGGAATTGCAGGGGAATCTCGTATACGAACTCGCTCTCTGTCTGTCTCTTTCGATCGGTCGATAAAAGTCTTTTTCTATGCAATCATAGAACGATATATATCCTCACGGAGTTAGAGCAGTTATTCTTCGTTTATTGTGAATCATTCATTTTCACATACAGGGTGTTCTATAATTTTCAAACTGTCGGAAACAAAGTTCACATTCGATTTCAAAATTTGTTCGAAGTATTCGTATAAACGTATCACATAAATCATTAATAATTTTTTTTAATATAGAATTTTTGTAAATTAAAAATATTCAAATTTTGATACTGTTTTACTATTATATATAATACAAATAAAAATCGAGGGAAAAGAAAAAAAAATATATATATATATACACATATATAAATCAATTCAATTCCAATAGATTGAGATTTATAGGACACTCTATATATAAGGGGCATTCTTAAAAGGAACGTATCTACGAAATGGATCGTATCTAGGATGCTGCGAAAACGAGCCACTATAAAGAATTGTGAGTCATTGATCCAATTTTCATTTGAATAATTGAAGAGAAGAGGAATGTGAATCGTATCGAGTCGAATAAATTAACGCGTACGATCGTATATTTTTTTTTTTTTTTTTCTTTTTATTAACGTAATTACGATCTCAATGATAATTTCAATGGGTTAGAAAGAGAAGATGAAAAGAAAATGAAAAGCTGTTACCATGGAAACATCTCCGATGCTCGAGCCAACAAATATAATAATGGGTACGTACCTACATGCATATATGTATCTCGGGAAAATGCGTTTGAAAAAGCTCGGAAAGTATCAGCCTCGTGTGAATCGAAGCGTGTTGCTCGTCAGATAGGGAATATCAAGAAAAAGAAAGTCTCTGGAGTCATACGTATGCGTACAGTGATATCAAAAAAATATTTTTTTTTAATTTAATCATTTCTCAATCATTCTCGAACGTAACGAGGAATTTTTTAATTGTAACTATTAAAGTAATTTGTTAATAATCGGAAATAAAATAAAATGTACTTCTTTTTTTCTACTGTCTTAACAAAAAAAAAAAAATGCGAAGCGACTTTTGATTAAACTTATTATTGTTATTTACATTAAAATTATTTTCACGTTTCGTTATATGAGTTATATTTAAAAAAAAAAAAAAAGAAATATATATATATATATTAATATTTTTTTGGCAGACTGTACATGTTCTCTTTATCAGACTCGATAGTTTTAAAGCTCGTCGTCTTGTTTCCCCTGGTTATCATCATCCTTAACGTGCTTCGAAATGGATAAACCAAGCATCTCGACTTTTTGCCCACTGCAACGCCCTTCATTTTCTAAGTGCTTTTGCTCTTAAATCGACGTTAATACATTCGACCTTACTTTTTTCTTTTTTTTTTTTTTTTTTTTTTTT